>NC_137878.1:6939108-6944704 GCF_963924005.1 Protomyctophum bolini
GAGGAAAGAGAGACAGACAGACAGACAGACAGACAAACAGACAGATAGAACAGGGCCAGTAGAAGATGAGGTCGAGCGTCCTGGTCTCACTAGTTAATGTGTCACAGAGTACAGTGCTGTGGGTAGAACACACACACACACACACACACACACACAGGCTTCTTGGGGCCACTCTTTGGAGCGACGCGTCTCCTCCAACGAGGGCGGAAGTCAACCCAAAGTGCCGAAGGCACGCGGCTGCGTCGCTCGAGTGACTGACCACTTGGCCAATCACAGCGCGTCTTTTCCGGGACTTATCAATTCAATCCAATCCAAAGGGGAGCTGAATTGGCGTGAGAAAACAAACGTGCCTATACCGATTGGCCTATACCGAACGTCCCCTCGCGGAAGCTCGGCATAGCGGGAAGCTCATGCTTCCGCTATAAGAGTCGCAACTTAAGGAATCTCGGGAAAGCTTGCCTATATACTTTTGAGAAGCACGGAGAGCCCCATGCAGAGCCGAAGGCGGCGTCTATACCTTTTCACGTGTCAGCGTGTCCTGAGCTGTGTGGTCATGTGACACTAGAGTTGCGGAGCAGGATGCTAATTGCTACCCATGGTTGGCGAGGTTTTTCCCGGAGAATCCGGACTCACTGGGAAACGGAAGAACATGCCGTATACACATATACCGTGTACGGAAGTGTGAAGGACACCGACTATAGCTTAGCGGTTTTTCCGAAGGACGTCACTATCGTGACTCGCTATTCACAGATCTCGGCTCGCATGCTCTATAGCTGCCTGCACAAGCCTATAGGTGAGCTTGACTTATACTGTTCTTCCTGACAGTACTGTATTATGGCAAAAGGGATCTGAAGTGTGCCCTGCATGGCTGCCTCAAACTGTAATTGCAATTCAGAGAGCCGCCGGTTCATTAAATCAATGAATGCAATCACGGGGTAAGTATTTAAGTGTCAATTCAGTACTCTCCGAGACTGACAGCTTACTGTTAATTGTCCCCGAGGCCTGGAATAGGAAGCGGGGATTAGGGGGGCTCGCAAAGTAAGTAAGTTCATGTTAAAGCCTAGGTTGTCCACAGTGGTCGCAGGGGGGGTATACATTGCTATGGTACAGTGACTTAAGGCTCATACATAGTCTGGATTTTCGGTGGTTGGGGTGACCACCGAACTACAACATGACGTCACGAGCCGCGGTGAAGAGCAAACCACCACCGCTCCAGCCCTTCTCTCTTTTTTTACTCACCACCGCTCAACGTTATTTCAGCTCCGGTGGTCAGCTCACCACCGGAGCGGTGGTCACCTCACCGCTGAAAATCCAGACTATGAATAGGCCTTTAGACTGCACACCTCACCATGTTTCCGGGGAAGGTCATGTTCAAGATAAGAGATCAGCGCATAGAAATACATCCAGGCAACCACATCTGTTTCATCGAATACACAAATCTATTCAGATCTATCGGCTCTAATGAAGGGACAGTGATATTGTAAGACGTATACACATTCATATAGTCTGCGTTCGTTTGGACAGCTGTCCTTCCTGCAGTTGGCAACGACAACTGTGTTGCTTTGTTAGCCTGGATTATGTGTGTGTGAATCGTTCGAATTTGTCTAAATATTATGGTTTTGCTCTTCATTTGTGAAATCCTCTCCCAGCTGAATTGTCCGTGTTTGCAATTGATAATACACCGTACAGTGGCGTTGTGGTTAGACTGTCCGCCCTGAAACTGGGAGGTCGAGGGGTTCAATCCCCGGGCCGGGTCATATACCAAAGACTGTGAAAATGGGACCCAGTGCCTCCCTGCTCGACACTCAGCATCAATGGGTTGGGGTTGGGGGGGGGGGGGGGTCGAATCAACGAATCAAACGATTCCCGAGCGCGGCACGGCTGCGGCTCACCCGCTCCAAGAGATGACGGGTCAAATGCGGAGAACAAAATGTCACAGCTGGTAACATGTGTGACAAATCGCACGACTTTGACTTTAGATGCATGTACACTGCCTGCAACCGCAACCAGCCCTTTTATGTGAAGGCGCACACATGGCTGGATAAATCCTGGCTTGGCGTATTGACTTGATGACCACCATGTGTGACCACTCACTGCCTGATTGCACTTGTTATACTTGTGAGGGTTATTAACCAAAAAAAAAAAAAGAAAAAAAAAAAAGATACCTGATATGTTCAGCTTGCTTCCTACCAGTGGTGGAAAAAGTATACTCACATGTTTTATACTCAAGTACATGTACTAACACGGCAATGTAGATATACTCTGTTACAAGTAAAAAGTCCCGGAATTCAAAATGTACTCGAGTGAAAGCACAGAAGTATTGGCATTAGAATGTGCTTAAAGTACAAAAGTAGTAAAAGTATTACTCGTTATGCAGAATGTCCCTTTCATGTTTTCAAACGTATACAAAATGGCCAAAATGTGTATAGCGCTGAAGTGGTTAATTTTTTTTATGTTTTGTAATAACACAACGGAAATCTACGACGTAACTAGAAACTATACAAAGTTGCGAAATAGTCGTAGTGGAGAAAAATAACAATATTTGCCTCTGAAATGCAACATGGAACATTATTTTGACATATACCCAAGTAGTAGTAGTACAAATAACTCAAGATTGTAACTGTACTTACATAAATGTACAGCATACCTTCCACCACTGCTTCCTTTCTTACTGTACAGGCCTCTGGTGGAACAAACGACATATTTCGCGTACAGAGTATACAGCCTTAACCGTAGAGAGAGAGGGAGAGAGAGAGAGAGAGGAGAGAGAGAGAGAGAGAGAGAGAGAGAGAGACACACACACACACACACACACATCGACGGGGCCGAGCCAGCCAGCCGCTCCACACAGCAGACGCACGCAGCGGGGAAGGAACCAATCAAAGGGTCTAAGATAGGTATATAGCTGTGCTGTGATTGATCCAATGACATGAAGAGACAGGCGGACTACTCCCGCCCCCCCCCCCCCGGGGACCATCTATAAGCCATACACAGAACAACACACCAGCTACATCATCATCACAGTCCAGGAAGCAGCGCCCAATGCCTGCCGTGTATCCACACTTTTCCTGGGCTGTGTCAGTGTGTGCTCCAGTTCCTGTCCATTTGATCCAATTAAAGCCAATGAAACTGGTCAGATGACCAATGATATCCAATGAAATCAACAGCCCAGGAAAAGTGTGGATAACGTGTGCCCTATGTATAAAGCTTCCCCCGTCCAGGAGAGAGAGAGAGAGAGAGAGAGAGAGAGAGAGAGAGAGAGAGAGAGAGAGAGAGAGAGAGAGAGAGGAATTAACCCATCGAGGATGGGATTACCGTTGAAGTTATAGGCCACTTAGGGAGTTTGAGATTTGTGTGTGTGTGTGTGTGTGTGTGTGTGTGTGTGTGTGTGTGTGTGTGTGTGTGTGTGTTTGTGTTTGAGGATCATAAGCATCGAGGGTCTGAATGTATGTGTTTGTATAGTGTACTTTTGCGTGTGCGTGTGCGTCTGTGTGTTTGGGCGCGTGTGTGAGACAATTTGAAGGACCGCGGGAGGTTTATATATAGCTTAAAAAACTGTGTGTAAATGAAGAAGGTTTAAGAGCTAATAGCAGATTATAAGGACTGGTCCGCCAACAAGGTCAAAAAGGAAAAAGAAAGAAAAGAACACAACAATGACAATTAGCGACAGCGTCAACAGCAACAGTATCAACATTAACGAACATCGACAGCAACGACGACAACATCATAACGACTCAAACTTTGGAGAAACCAAAGAAACTTTTAAAACGGAGAGAAAGGAAAAAGAAAATCTTGAACGGAAATAAAACTCTGGTTGAGAGTGGCTTCATCTTTGGTATAAAAATGGCCGTCCTCGGGCTGCATCGATCCACAACTAGGAAAGACTACAGAAATTGTCAACAATTTCTTCTATTGCTTCTGCGCTGATTGGTTTAAACCGTTATAAGCTTCTACTGTATCTACTGTTTTTTTTTTTTTTTTTTTTTTTTTTTACACTGCCAGATTTTTTTTCTTTTTTCTATTACATTTTTTTATTCGTTTTAAAACTTTTTTTTCACCTTTCTTTTTCTTCTTCAACTTCTTCTTCTTCTTCTTGCGGTGTGTGACAAGCAAAGCGGGCTAAAAAGGTCGCAAAGCTTATATAAAAAAAACAAATAAAACGTCGCAGATAAAAAGCACTAAACGTCGTCGACGGCGCGATCGCTCTCTCGCCGTGGGAAGAGAAAAAAAAAAACCTCAACTCAAATTGTAACGATGATGATAATTAGAAAACAAGTTCAGCATCATCTGCGCCTTTGACTGGACTCGACTGGACTGGACCGGGTCGGCTTCGTCGACGTCGTTCCATGCGCGACGCCAAGCCCGCACCCGCCGTCGGGGTGTTTTCTTTAATTAACGCTTGATTTCTTCCTGGTGTGAAAAATCTCTTCAAAGCTTTTCCCCCCCTCCCTTTCCCTCCCTCCCTCCCCCCGACACACATCTATAGTTTCCTTCAGACACTCGTTTATCTCCAACATAATTATTTATCAAAGTTTTCTTCTAATGAAGAAATGGAAAAAAGAAAGCACTCTTTTCTCTATTAAATCTGTACAGCTTATGTGATAGACTCTTCTTTTTTTCGTCCTTCTTCCTTCTCCTCTATAGATCAATGTCTGCTCCCTCGCTCCAGCTGAGCGGTTCCGAGGGATTTTTGTTTAGAATTTTTTTTTTTTTTTGTGTTTATTTTTTATTTTGTATTTTGTCTTTTTTTGTAACTTTTTTTTTTTTTTTTTGCTTTGATACATTTTTTTGTCATTATTTCTTTTTCAACGAGGCGTGAAGACTCTGAACTCTGTAAAAAGTCTCTTCAAATTAAGGCCATGAAGATGGAGAAACTAAAACAAGAAGAAAAAAAAGAAAAAACACAACAACCCCATTTTGTTTTGTTTTTTTTAGAGATATATCTAGAAAACTAAAATTTAAACACTAGAACATAAAAAAAGAGGTGAAAAGAAATAGTAGCTTTAATATCCGAGGAAGACAATCTCTGTGTATCGCAAATACGTGACTCCTCCCTCTGTTTGTTTTTTATCTAATTACAAAATAAACCACCTCTTCTCCTGTGTTCAACAGATGTCGTTTTTTTTTTTTTTTGTCTTTTTTTGTTGATATTTTTTTAATCTCTATTTTGTTTCTTCTTTTTAATCAGTTGAGAATTTCTCTTTGAGAAAACAGTCTAGGCTTCAGTCCAGCCCTCACTTTCTCAGACGACACAACAACTATTTCACTGTTTTATTTTTTTAGTTAAATTTTTTGTTTGTTTTCTATTCTTTTTTTTCCTCCTATTTTTCAGCTTTTTTTTTTTTTTGTTCTCTCATTCTCTGCTTTCACCTCCGGCTGCACTCTCTCCCTCTTTCTCTCTTTTTTCTCTTTCTATCAGGCCCAGGTATAGGAAATGAAAACAAAAGTGTCTCTCTTTTTTTTTCTTTCCTTTTTCTCTTTCTTTTTCTCTGGAAGCAATCCGTCCGTCCACGGTCTCCTCTCTCTCCTGCCTCTCTCGTGTCTTTCCTCTCTCCTCCTTCTCTGGCATCAGATAGCGTCGTTTGGCAACGCTGTC
>NC_137878.1:6944904-6984461 GCF_963924005.1 Protomyctophum bolini
ACAGATTTACAGTACAGCGGTGATCGCGGTGGTACAGTAGATCAGCTTATTGTGACAGGCCGAGTCTCTCGCAATGTCAACTGACTGAACGTTACAAACGTATAGGCTATACTCTCATAACGCAACTCTATAGTAATGTATCGATTAGAAAATATATCCGATAATTTTTTTTTTTTATCAGAGCTGCATTGATTAATGGGGGGGGGGGAAGACTGTCCTTTGGATTACTATATATTATGTGAATCATGCCTCATGGGGAATTAATTTGTTCTGGTGATGAAAGTCTGGTGCCGAGGCATGTCGTTCACAATGCCTACACAGCTACAGTTATGCCTATATTATGATTAATTATAATAGCCTATACCTGCATACCGCTCAACACATTCTGTGCATGCTATATGCGAGGCAGCCGGCAGCGCATATATAGCGACATTAAAACATGCATAATCTTATACCTTTTGGAGGAGAGCGCTGGAGAGGTGAGCTGGCTTAAAAACGTTGACTGGCCGACTTGCAAAGTGCAAACGCAACAATGTGCACGCACCGCACGCACGCACGCACGCACACATGCACGCATGCACGCTACGCGCGAAGCACTAATGCCTCCTATTGGTTTCTGTCTGACTGACCACACTATCTGACCCTGCTGACCTTCTGGATGAAGACAATTATTACAGTGTGTGTGTGTGTGTTGTGTTGTGCGTGCATGCGTGCGTGCGTGCGTGCGTGCGTGCATGCGTGTGTGTGTGTGTGTGTGTGTGTGTGTGTGCAGGAGCTATGCTTTGCCGTATCCCCCAAAGAGAGACAATGTGCCTGATGAGCCATCAACATAGAGAGACTTGTCCCCTCTCTCCTCCTCCTCCCTCCCCATCATATACAAAGTGTTCATGATTTGTATCCTTCCCTGGTTGATAGACAATGACACCTCCTCATCAAAGCAGAATGCATAAAGAGACAGCATGGGAATGCACATGAACGTGTGGTCGCACCACTTAAAAACAAAACAAACGGATGATTTGAATCGAATATCTATAGGAAAAGTCATGAAACCTTCACGGCAGTTCACGGGCAAAGATAATCAACTTCAAAATGTCAAAATGAGTCAGGAAGACCCCACAGACACACATGTGTTAAGTGAAACATTTGAGTATACTATTTCCACCACTAAGTGCGTTTTAGTTTTAGTTTAGTCACAGTCTTTGGACTGAAACTTCATTTAGTTTTAGTCACATTTTAGTCACCTGGAATGTCTTAGTGTTGGTCTAGTTTTAGTCGACTAAATGTCATCAGATTTTAGTCGACTAAATCTACAGTTGATTTAGTCGGCTAAAATGTATTTTTTGCGGGCCTTGATGCCGTCGTAATGAGTGTTTTTACACTTGCTGAAAATAGCTGATCTACAAGCTCACAACGCGTCGCGACGCATTGAGCTTGTAGATCTTGTAGATGCAACCAAGTGTAAAATGACTTACACTGGATCTCTCGTCCACTATAGTCCCTTCCTAACATTTTAGTCTAGTTTTTATTTGTCGACGAAATTGTCAGTATATTTAGTCTTAGTTTTAGTCATCGTAGCTTATAGTTTTCATCTAGTTTCATTCGTTTTTTTTTTGTCAGCGGAAAAAAAAAGGTAGTCGACGAACATTTTCCGTCTTAGTTTTAGTCGACGGGAAACAACACTGGTCCGTCCGTCCGTCCGTCCTCGTTGGTCCTGTGTGGTGCTCCGTCAGCAGCACGTCAAGCTGCTGACCACCCCAAGGTGTGCCAGCCAGCCAGCCGGCCGCATACATATACCATACGCATATCCTCCATGCATTAAAACGCGTGGGATGCATAAAACATGTACGGTATATTCCCCAAAGCCTGAGCCCTGTGATTTCTGACCGCTCAAACAGACGTGAATGCATTATGCAGCAGGTCCGTTCTGAATCCACTTAACCATTCAGGACGGGAACAACCCTGGATTATGTTATACTGTATATAGCTGTATTGGAAAAAAAATAGCAGAGCTTGTAGATCTTCTGTTTTTGAAGAAAATCGTGAAAATGTGGCGTAAATCTTTGAATATACATGTTATTCCATGAGCGGACGTTTTTAACTCAAATCTTTGCTTCTGGGGGGGGGGGGGGGGGTCCCTTGGAACAACATATTTTCAGATGGGGGGGGGGTCGGTGGCCAATTACATAATAGTTTTTGGGGTCCTTGACATGAAAAATGTTTGAGAAGCCCACTGACATAGAAACATTATGTTTTCAGAAAACTGTCAGGACTATTTTGTAGAAATAAACGGGTCCTAAATGGGTTAAAGGTGTCCTTTTTAGTCACACCCTGCTCCCCTGTGCTGGACAAAAAAAAAGGGGAAAAAAAGCGAGAGTCACTTAAAGTGTCAACCCCCCCTCCCCATACACACGGGACATAAAGAGTCCCACCGCTCGCACCACGCAGGACACAGAAGAAAGAGTCAATACAGTGAAGTGTGAACGTGTCACACTGACTGCTGCTCGACGAAAAGACTCCACTATAGCTGTGGAAGTGTCAACAGGCTCCACTCATGGCTCTCACTATAAGAATTGCGTTGGGTTAACTCATTTGTCGCGGCTAACCGTTAGCATATAAACCCCAGTTCCAGGTTGCCACCCTATACGCGTTCACTTTAAAAGACAGAGTTTGTGCCCCCCCCCCCCCCCCCAACACACACACATACACTCTCGCTACACCACACTCTAGTATCATTGGCACACTGTTTACCCTTTCATCAGAAGCTTTTACATGCGGGGAGCGTCGCGGTATACAAAGGCAAAAAAAAAATCCGAAATTTTTGGATGTCAGAAGATCCACCCAAGGACAGCTCTCTCCATGGAGTCCGCAACTTTATGGACGTTGAAAATCCTCCCTCCTTTACGCCGTGCTAATAATATGTTCAATCCCATAGTTGGAACGGTGGTGGTGGGGCGTTGCCATAGGAACCGGACCAAAGTCAAACGCTGCTGTGGGACTCAAGTATATACAGTATATGTTGGGGTTATACGCTATAATATATACGGACCTGGGATATGGCGCCCCCTAGCGTCGGGGTACGACATGGGAAAGAAAGAATTGAAACAAAAGATTGTTTGTTGAAGCTCTAACATATTCTGATTAGATTGATTATCTATAGTGCAACTTTGATATCGGAGAGGACCACTATATGTATACAGTAAATACAGTATACATTCACACCAGGAGGTCACAGTGTAAAGCCTATATCCAAATTGCCCATGCTATAGTCATAAATGTAATAATAAAGGCATTTTAAGCCATTACTATTCAGTGTAACCTTTTTTTCTTTTAAAAGGCATTCCGTTGGAGTAAAATACCAAGTGTTACAGTGCAGTATACAGTAATTGAAACGGTGTCGTTGGAATCGTGAAATAACCTTCACTCATGCAGAGTATTTCACTATGGCCTTTGAAGAATCACCCGGCCACGCACGTATATCCGTTTCACGGAAATCCACCTTAACCCATTTAGGCCTGACCTCGACATTTAAAATCATGTAAATCCCTGACGTTTAAAAAAAGAAAACCTCATGTTTCTATATCAGTGGTGACCAATATTTCATGTCAAGGTCCCCAAACATGATATGCAATTGGCCTGACGACCCCCATCTGAAAATATGTAGTTCCAGGGACCCCCCCCCCCCCCCCCACCCTCAGAAGCAAAGATTTGAGTTAAAAACGCTTCGCTCTGAAAGAATATAGATTCAATGATTTGCGCCACATTTTCAAGATTTTTCAAAAATATAGCTAAAGTATAACAATGCTTAAAACACCAAAGGGGAATTCCAGCAGCGACATGAAGATGCAAAGATACAGTCTACCTTTCACGTTCAATGGAAGCCAGCAGCGACATGAAGATGCAAAGACACAGTCTACCTTTCATGTTCAATTGGAAGCCAGCAGCGACATGAAGATGCAAAGAACACAGTCTACCTTTCATGTTCAATGGAAGCCAGCAGCGACATGAAGATGCAAAGACACAGTCTACCTTTCATGTCAATGGAAGCCCAGCAGCGACATGAAGATGCAAAGACACAGTCTACCTTTCATGTTCAATGGAAGCCAGCAGCGACATGAAGATGCAAAGATACAGTCTAACCTTTCATGTTCAATGGAAGCCAGCAGCGACATGAAGATGCAAAGATACAGTCTACCTTTCATGTTCAATGGAAGCCAGCAGCGACATGAAGATGCAAAGATACAGTCTACCTTTTCATGTTTCAATGGAAGCCAGCAGCGACATGAAGATGCAAAGATACAGTCTACCGTTCAATGGAAGCCAGCAGCGACATGAAGATGCAAAGACACAGTCTACCTTTCATGTTCAATGGAAGCCAGCAGCGACATGAAGATGCAAAGATACAGTCTACCATTCATTGTCAATGGAAGCCAGCAGCGACATGAAGATGCAAAGACACAGTCTACCTTTCATGTTCAATGGAAGCTAGCAGCGACATGAAGATGCAAAGACACAGTCTTACCTTTCATGTTCAATGGAAGCCAGCAGCGACATGAAGATGCAAAGATACAGTCTACCATTCATTGTCAATGGAAGCCAACAGCGACAAGAAGAAGACATCCGACGTTGGCTTAAACAGCTATACAAGTTGAGCTATATAGTTTCAACTTCATGCAGCTACAAAGATACAAAGCTACAAATATGACGTGTATCTTTGCGTCTTTTGCAGCTGCGAGTGTGAAGGCAGGCAGAATTATGCCACATTCCCTTTTTTTTATTTAATTTTGGCATCGCTTCATTCATTTCACTTTCGTTTATCCTGTGTAAGGAGTCCTATATAGCTCCTGATTGGATGAAATTGGTATCCCAATCTTATTAAGCCTGAAAGATGGGGGAAACGATCCTGTCATCCTGAACAATGACTCTATAGCAATAATGACCATGGGAATACAGAGGTATTTGTTTAACACTTACACGATATATACTGTATCACTTACGCCAATTCAACTGCACGCACGGATTGCACGCACACACGCGCAACACACACGCGCCACACACACACACACACACACACACACACACACACACACACACACACACACACACACACACACACACACACACACACACACACACACACACACACACACACACACACACACACACACACACACACACACACACGCGCGGATGCCACTTGGGTTTCAAGGGAGGCTCTTTCTTAACTGGAGCCTGCAGGCTCCTCGCTGGAGAGACGTTATTGGGCCGTGCTATACTCTGCAGTGTGTGTGTGTGTGTGTGTGTGTGCCGTGTGTGTGTGTGTGTGTGTGTGCGTGCGCTGCGTGCGTGTGTGAGAGAGTGTGGGGGATTAGTAACCTGTTACACCAATTAGGCCCTGCCGACTCTTCCAGCCTATGAATTATTAAGAACAGAGGGGGGGGTCGCATCGAAGGGGCCGCGTCCGAGGGCAGGAGAGAGTATATATACTGTACTGCTGCATGCAGCAAAGCCACCTGAGCAGCATACTGTATATACAGTATATATAGTGGCTGCTGCTTGGCCGCTTATAGCGTTACTGTAGCTGCCTGCATCCATTCATCCATTCATGCATCCATCAATGCATCCATGCATCCATTCATGCATCCATCAATGCATCCATCCATCCATCCATGCATCCATAGCAGATCCATCCATCCATGCATCCATGCATTCATCCATCCATGCATCCATGCATCCATCCATCCATCCATGCATCCATCCATCCATCCATACATCAATGCATCCATCCATGGCATCCATCCATGCATTCATCCATCCATGCATCCATGCATCCATCCATCCATCCATGCATCCATCCATCCATCCATACATCAATGCATCCATCCATGCATCCATCCATGCATCCATCCATGCATGCATGCATCCATCCATCCATGCATCCATGCATCCATCCATCCATGCATCCATCCATCCATCCATCCATGCATCCATCCATCCATCCATCCATCCATGCATGCATCCATCCATGCATCCATGCATCCATCCATCCATGCATCATCCATCCATCCATCCATGCATCCATCCATCCATGCATGCATCCATCCATGCATCCATGCATCCATCCATCCATGCATCCATCCATCCATGCATCCATCCATGCATCCATGCATCCATCCATCCATGCATCCATCCATCCATCCATGCATCCATCATGCATCCATCCATCCGTGCATCCATCCATCCATGCATCCATCCATCCATCCATGCATCCATCCATGCATCCATCCATCCGTGCATCCATCCATGCATCCATCCATCCATGCATCAATGCATCCCTCCATGCATCCATCCATCCATGCATCCATGCATCCATGCATCCAAGCATCCATGCATCCATGCATCCATACATCCATACATCCATGCATCCATCCATCCATGCATCCATGCATCCATCTATGCATCCATCCATCCATCCATCCATGCATCCATGCATCCATGCATCCATCCATAGCTTCCATGTATAATACCAGTATAATTGCTCGTACCCCTCGGGCGTGCTGTTGCTCGGTGTGTTTGAGTTCATGCGTATAATTCTGATTATTCGAGCGGGGCAGATTGGACAATTGCATCGTTTATTCACCGACGCAGATGTTTGAGGGTTTGGCGGGCGCGCCAGAGAGAGAGAGGAGGGGTGGAGAGAGAGAGAGAGAGAGAGAGAGCATAATTTAAGGTGTTCGATTGCAAGTGGCAACGCCGCGCTACCCTCAAGGTCAACCAATTCATTCCTCCTCCCCGTAAGAATTATTGCTTGGTAGTAGCCGAGGCAATGAGGTGTTGTGTGATCCTCGCAAAGAGGCTACGGCCGTATGGAAGGTCTTTCAGGGCCATATATATATATATATATATATATATATATATTATATATATACCAGGGAAACCCCTCCTCGTAAAAAATCCCCACCCCGAGCCAGAGCGAGCGGCTGAAGCGAAGTCTCATGGCCGCTCCGCTTTCTTAACCCGTTTTGCGCGGGAACCCCTTTTGGTGTTATAGCATTATGTTATGCTTTATAGCTATTGAAAAATAGCAGATCTATACAAGCTCGTAGCGCGCCACTCGGCGGCGCGCTACGAGCTTGTATAGGTCTGCTATTTTTGAAAAAAATCGAAGAACGACTGACATGGAAACATAGGCTTTTTCAGAAAACTGTCAGGATGTATAATATAGAAGACATTTATATAGAATCTGATCTCAGGTCAGAATGGGTTAAGGGGGGGTGGGAGTGGGGGAGACAGACACCAGCTTTATAATTGTCCATACTGTCACACCGTCACACCGGCTCCATCACCACCCGCCGCTCCACCACGCAGCGACCCCCGTAAATATCCCCCCCCCCCCCCCGCGAGACGGAAAAGCAAGCATGGGGGGGGGACGTCGGCCGAGTGCAGGCCCGTCAAAAGCGCGACTATTTGGCATTAAGACACGTCTGAGGAGGGAGGGAGGGGGGCTGCTGCATCTGAAGAGCCCCCAGGCCTTTAACAGGATAACGCCGATATAATGTCATTATGCACAAATAATTGGATGTTTCTTCTTTCTTTTTTTTGGGGGTGGCGGGGGGTATCCTCTTTATTTATGCCTTGTGGTGTTTTTTTCTCACCAGTGGGTTGTCTGTCTGTCTGTCTGTCTGTAATGTGGCAGAGAGAGAGAGGGGTTGTCAAATGAAGTCCATATCGGTGCGTGAGAGCCTATATGGGAGCCCAGGCTGATTATTACTTCATGTGAATGGCTCTCCCCCCCCCTCGCCGAGAGAATCCACATCATTTAGACTAGAGAGAGAGGTTGAGACAGGAGAGGCACTGCAAATGGAGGGAGATGTGTGCGTGTGTGTGTGTGTGTGTGTGTGTGTGTGCGCGCAAGTGTGTGTGTGGTGCTGGGGGGGGGGGGGCGGCTGTAAGTGCGTTGTGATTTAGTTTGTTGTTCAGCTATACAGGGAATGAGGCTATAGAAGAAAACAGAATGCCGTCTCTTGGATGTCTTTAAAAAAAAAAGAGTGTGTATGCCCGTTTGCCTTCCTGCCTGTTAGCCCATATCCGCCTGCATGCCTGCCTGTCTGCATGCAGAAATGGCCGGCTTCTTGCTCTCCGTTGGGTATAACAGACATCAACCATATTATGTGACTCTGTCTGTTTGTCACCAGAATGGCTCTAATGCCCTTTAGGTGGCATTACGCTGACCGCTTTCCTCTCCTATGTTATATGCTCCCTGCTTTCCTCTCCTATGCTATATATACTCCCTGCTATCTCACACACACACACACACACACACACACACACACACACACACACACGCGCACACACACGTCACACACACACACACACACACACACACACACACACACACACAGCTCAGCATCATGCTGATTTTAGACAAGTGAGCAAAAAAGATGAGTCTCTGAGAGCTAGACATCATATGGCGATTAACATTCTCCAGCTTCTCACTCTCTCTCCCCTCTCTCCCTCTCTCCCTCTCCCCCCCCCCCCCCCCCCTATCTCGTCCTTTTCACACAGTCCTTTCTTCTTCTCGGAAATTGACAACAGCAGCAATTCCCACAATCTCAGAGATCATCAGTGATGGGTGGTGCAGAAAATATCTCTTCCATTTGCCAAATACTGATTAATAACACACACAGTCACACACACACACACAGTCTCTCACTCAACACTGTCTCACACACACACACACACACACACACACACACACACACACACACACACACACACACACACACACACACACACACGGGATAAGGGGTGACGCCAGATGGAGCCCAGCATACATACCGAACAGATTCGTTGATGATTAGTTGAATAGTGGACTATAGTTGCCCTACACCGCCGGCAAAATATTGCACTTTTACTCCACTGCCTAATTTGAAAAGTGTAGTTATAGTTTAGTTATAGAAGTTTATAGTTATAGATTTAGATTATTATTAACCCATTTTGACCCGAGATCAAATTCTAAAAATGTCTTCTACATCCTGACAGTTTTCTGAAAAAGCATATGTCGTTCTTCGATTTTTCAAAAATAGCAGACCTATACAAGCTCGTAGCGCGCCACTCGGTGGCAGCGCTATGAGCTTGTAGGTCTGCTATTTTTCAATAGCTAAAGCATAACATAGTGCTAACACCACTTATACCCTATATTACCCACTTCAACCGTATACATATACATTATGGCAATTTGAAAATAGCCGATAGTAGGCCTACTTTCTATATTCTGCAAACGAAACAGCGGGACCCTGAAATGACCTCACGGTGGGTCAGCCTCTGCCAAGGAGGAAATGGAGGGCGATTAAGAATTGATACCGATGTAATCGGAGTGCATCTCAACACCACAGTTGTCTACTTAACCCATTCTGACCTGAGATCAGATTCATACGAGGTTTCCACTGGGACACACACTGGTCTGATTAACCCATTCTGACCTGAGATCAGATTCTAAAAAATGTCAGTCTTTCTTCGATTTTTCAAAAAATAGCAGACCTATACAAGCTCGTAGCGCGCCGCTCGGTGGCGCGCGCTATGAGCTTGTAGATCTGCTATTTTTCAATAGCTAAAGCGTAACATGACGCCAAAACCGAAATGGGCTCCCGTTCAGAATGGGTTAAGAAAGTGCTCCTATAAGATCGAGGTCCGTATGATACCACAGTATGAGTCATGTATAATTGATACAGATGTAATTGCTATAATTCGACAGTGCGCTGACAGACACCACGGTAGTCTGCCTCGACAGCGAAATCCTGCGCAGTTAATTTAATTCAGATTCTTTTTTTTTTCTATTTTTTCTCGCCGTGTCGAAATCGAGACCCCTCTGCATGTCGTTCCCGGAATTTCTCGATATTAGCCAAGTATAGTCCTGGCAAGAGAACGCGCCTCTTCCGCAACCCCCGATCCAGTCACTCACTCATCCATCACAGGCTTTTGTTTTTTTTTGGCCCCGGTTCTCTGAAAATAGAACCTCGTTGAATGCCTCATGGAGGATTAAGAGCCCCCGCTGTTTCACGGCTTTTTAGGGATGCTTTTGTCGGCTGGTGGATTTACGGCTGTGTGTACGCTCCCTGTGTGGGACTCCCTAAAAACAAGTCGAGGCCCAGCTCCAGGGCTGGGGGGAGGAGGAGGAGGAGGGGGAGGCCCCGGGCCATGCTTTCACTGTTGCTTTTGCCGACTATATAAAACTATGATGAAAAATGTCCGTCGACTGCCATTTCTTCACAGACAAAAACTAAGACTAAATAAATACATTGACAATTTCGTCGACAAATAAAAACGAAAGACGGAAATGTCAGGAAGGGACTATATATAGTGGACAAGAGATCCAGTATTAAGTCAAAGGTACGAGTCATTTTACACTTTGTTTGGCATGCTGAAAAAAGCAGGATCTGCAAGCTCACGACGTGTTGCAGCACGGCGTGTTGTGAGCTTGTAGATCTGCTATTTTCAGCATGCAACCAAGTCAACAAGTGCAAAATCAGCCATTATTATACAACGGCACCGAGGCCCGCGAAAATACATTTCAGTCGACAAAAACAACTGTGTAGATCTAGCCGACTAAAATGCTATGATATTTAGTCTAAAACCACTATAACACCGAGACATTCCAGGCGACTAAAACGTGACTAAAGCTAAATGAAAACTATTCTAGAGACTATGGGCTGTATTTTGCGTGTCTTAAGTACTAGGTCTTATTCCCTAACTTGAGTAAACTAAAGACCTGGAGGCGTGATCAATGCCATTTGGCTATTCTGAGTGGCCAAAGAGCATTGATCACGCCTCCAGGTCTTTAGTTTACTCAAGTTAGGGAATAAGACCTAGTACTTAAGACACGCAAAATACAGCCCTATATATGTATACGACCAAAAATAAAATCTAAAATCTGTCAAAATCAACACTGCAGGCCAGCTGCCATAGGCATTAAGCGAGCGCCCCGCGCCAATAAGTCCAATGGCGACAGCACGCCGACAGCACGCCATGTCTGTCCTTCCTTCCTGTAAAAAATTACCGCTATATACTTGACCCCCCCGACCGCCCCTCGCAGCTCCGACCGTTTCCCCCCTTCCTATAAAGAAAGAGCTCCGACTCGCACTCCCGGTTTTGCCAGTGCAGGCATCGGAGTATATATATAGGAGGAGTCGGACCGCCCGCAAGGCTCTGTAATTGATTAATAATGCATTTCCAGACCTCCCCCCGCACCTCTCTCTCTCCTCGACCACACAAAGGCCCCCCCCTGACGAGCCTGTCGACGGCTTGGTTTCTGTGTGGCCCTCGTCTCCTCTTCTCCACCCCTCGCATGCATGCATGTGGCTCCTGCCTCCTCCTGCCTCCTCCTCCTCCTCCTGCCTCCTCTTCCTCCTCCTCCTCCTCCTCCTACAAGCTCGTATATACGAGCTTGTAGATCTGCTATTTTTCAATAGCTATATAAAGCATAGCATAATGCTATGACACCAAAAAGGGGTTCCCCGGCCGCCCCAAAATGGGATAAAGAAAACTGCTCGAGGCTACATTGTCATGCTAATGCCGTGTCTGTATAGTCGCCCCCCGGCCGACCGACCGACCGACCTGTCCCACATTCAGCCCCCGTCCCACAAAAGGGTGTCTCCTCCGGGCTTGTCTCCAGGTATTTAGGTGAGGTGCATGGTGGGTGGTGGTGGTGGTGGGGTGGGGTGGAGGAGGAGGGTGTCATGGTGGTGCAGACAGCTGACGCTAAGGAGCTTCCAGTTGACGTGGTAATCTGCCACCGTACGGTATACACTGTAAGAGCGAACGCCCCCCGCAGGACACACACACACACACATCGCACCGCCATGAGAACGGAGGGGGCTCCACACGTCACATGCACAATGCATGCTAGGCCTGACTATAATATATACCGTCGCAGGGAAAGAACTCCGTTGGACGGTGAATACCGTAAATCCTCTTTTAGGAACCCGGGCTATTATTTGTCTCAACCGATCCCGATACCGGGCTTTTATTGGAAGGAGGCAGCTATAAGAAGGAGGAATTTTATTTCTAATTTTCAAACTGATGATAATGAACAAATCACATTTTGGGTCAGTTAGAACACAGTAAAATGTATTGGGCTCATAGCCTATTGAAACCAAGTCCTCGTGAAATATTGAACAGTGCAGTTGCAGGTGCTCAATGGTCATTTTAACTGTTTTTCCATTATTGGCATATTGCCTATGGTAAATACCATAATAACATCAACACATCAATTTAACTTGAATAACCAATGTCATTTGAAGCTATATGATTCCCTGCTATGTCATTTGAAGCTATATGATTCCCTGTTATGTCATTTGAAGCTATATGATTCCCTGCTTTCATATGACATGAAACAAATAAAAATACAATGGCAGTCCCTCAGTCAAATCTGGTCACATTCAATATACCGGCATATAACTTCAACTGAGATAGACTACCACAGTACTGTGGTAAAGGCCTACAGTTAGGCTACTGACAAGTTCAGATGCAAATAATAACATAAAAATAAAATGTATGATAGGCTATTTCATATACCGGTAATATCAAATCAGAACAGTGCAACACTGCAGTGCTTCAACGGGAGGGAGAGAGAGAGAGAGAGAGAGAGAGAGAGAGAGAGAGAGAGAGAGAGACGCGCGCGAGAGAGAGAGAGACGTGTTAGAGAGAGCGTCTCTCTCTAACGCGCGCGCGAGAGAGAGAGAGAGAGAGAGACGTAGAGAACGTCTGAGAGAGAGAGACTTGTTGCTAACGGTGTCCCGTTAGCGTGCGTTAGCAACAAGCTAACAGCATACCGGTGGTAGGCTACGTTCGTTCCATAAAATGAGAGATCCAAAAGGCGCATGGGGCTGCGCCAGGCTGCAAAACCCCCCATGCGCTCATCGATCTGCCGTTTATAGAACCAATACGTTCGTTGCATGAAGGGCAGATCTGTGGGGGCTCTCTCCCGAAGTTATTAACTTTGTTGTATTGTGTGCGAGCCGAGCACCGCGGCCACGGCATCTGGACAGTGGACGCTGACGTGACAGGCAGGCACAGCCAGCCAGAGCAGCGAAAGTAACAGATACGGCACTTGGAAGAAAAAAAACAACACAAAAAACCCCGGCTCATAAAAGGAGGCCGGAATTTATTTACTTAATTCAACGCCATCACCGGTGATTAATAGGGGCTCGGTAATTAATAGAAAGGAGGAGTTTATTGGAGGATTTACGGTAAATAAGTTTGGAAACCTTTTTTAGCGAGTTAGTAGTACGAGGGCCCCCCAAAGGTCCTTGAGGGAGTTCCAGGGGGTCCCCGGCGCGTGCACCTATAAATGATAGTTATATGTCACGATATCGTGTCTGTTGTATACTTTTATTATTGTAGTCTTGTCCGATAGTGTTTCCTGTTTTCCCTATAGTTACTGTTTCCTGTGCTGTCTCTCGCCTCCCTGTGATTACTATAGTTTTCTCCACCTGTGTCCTGTTAGTCTCAGTGTTGATTGTTAATTCTGTTCACCTGTGTATTGTTATCCCTGTGTCTACTTATAAACCCTCGGTTCCTTGTGTTCTCTGCTAGTGTATATATTTTATGTTATGGTGTGTCCAGCCCATGTATGTGTCCTGTGTTGGTAAATAAATCCTCATTTAAACTTCATCTGCATGGTTCTGCACTTCGGTCCAACACACCTGTCTCATACCGTGACAAGTTAGGAACCAAAATGGACCCTTATGGGGTCTGTAACTCAGAGAGTGTATACAAATGGAACCACAAGGGACAGCAGCAGTAAAAAACATCAACAACCCTGGACTGGTTTAAAACTATACAAGGGAAGCTATAGCTTGCCTTCCCGATGCACAGACCACACCCGTATCTCATGCAATGTTCAAGAATGATGCATTTGATGAGGATAATATGGTCACCTTTATACGATCAAAAACAGATTACAGCTCCTTTCCAACCAGACTCAATCTCACCTCTGTGGTATAGCCGAATGTGTTTCCTCCTCATTGTCTGCACCGTGACCACAGTTATACAGAAACACTACTGTCACATAATTCAAAATGGCTGCTGAGGTATAAGCACTCACGTGTCTCATAATGAAAATGTACACGCAAACCAATTGCACTGAGGGAGGGAGTATACGAGAGAGAGAGAGAGAGAGAGAGAGAGAGAGAGAGATAGAGAGAAGGAAAGGAAGACGTTGAGAGAGAGAGATACTAAATATATTTTACAAAATGCTAAATGAATTATCCTCAATATACCGACACTGAATGTGCTAAATAGAGGCTATAGGCCTATACTGACACGAAATAATTTATACTAGCAATATACAGAGACTGAAACTGTAACACACACACACACACACACACACACACACACACACACACACGCGCGCATGCACGCACACACAAATGAATACATGTAGTACTGCAATATAATAGATATACAGTACTTGACACAAAACGTTCCATTGTATATACCTACTGTATATTGACATGAACTATGTGCAATTCCAGGCAATAACTCAACAGTCATACAAGTGTACTACATGTGTATACTAATGGTGGTTATGCAATGTTTGCGTGCGTGCGTGTGTGCGTGCGTGTGCGATTGTGCGGGTGTACAAGCTCATTGTGAGGCTTTTGTGTAACAAGCATCTCTGTCCAATTAGGCCAGTGTAAGCCAGGGAGGAAAGATCCTGATCCTCTACAATTTACTCTAACACTGTGCCAATACATTGCTCTTCACGCACACACGCACACACACACACACACACACACACACACACGGCACACGCATGCACACGCACACAGTCAAAGGAGTAGCGACACAAAAAGTCGCTATATACGCTCTGAACCAAATACCCACAAGTCCTACGTATATAAACATGACACAAAGTTTCAATGAGGCTTGACTGAAGCACGAAGGCACGTCAAAAAAAACCCTGTGACAAAGAAATGCCCGTCGGTCAACATTTGCAGTGATATTTTATGACGTATTATACGTATAAATATGTTAATCTGAAAAACATGTTCAGCGGTTTATATATAGCAGAACATTTCAGCTCGTGAGGGACATTTAAGTTTTCTAATTTATGGAAATTATTAGATTTCTCTTTTTATTTCTTCATGCAATTACCGGGGAGAGGAAAAAAAAACATTCGAATTCTGTTCATAATTTCTTTATTATTTTTAATTTCACTAAAAACCTGCCGTTCCTGGCCTATATTACAAATCAAACTCAGTCACTCGCTCCAGTCCCCAGATAAACGAAAAATAAATAAATAAAGGCTGCCATAACAAAATACAGTTTGGTTTACAGTATATACATCTGAAGAAGACGCGCTGCCCCTTCTCACTGATACACGTGTTATTACCGCGCGCGTCGAAAATTATATCAACGGGAGACTACAAAAGCAATTAACAGCTCATCGGCGACGGGAGATTATAGCTCGACGTTAACCCATTCTGACCTGAGATCAGATTCATAACGAGGTTTCCACTGGACACACACTGGTCTGATTAACTCATTCTGACCTGAGATCAGATTCTAAAAAATGTCAGTCGTTCTTTCGATTTAAAAAAAATAGCAGACCTACAAGCTCGTAGCGCGCCACTCGGTGGCGCGCTATGAGCTTGTAGATCTGCTATTTTTCAATAGCTAAAGCATAACATGATGCAAACACCAAAAGGGGTTCCCGATCAGAATGGGTTAACAGAAACAGCATTGTCCAACGCGCCCGCGCATATGCTCGCGTGAATTAACACATCGCACACGAGGCAATATAGCCTCGTGTGTATAACCTGATTTACCCTTTTTTTGATCACAGAGCAGTTTAATCCGTCGTGACGGTTGTCTTTTACACGATGCACCACATGGGAGGAGTGCATTCGCAGTTTAAACCCCCCCACCCCCACCCCCCGTTACAACAAACCAACATCATAGCGGCGCATCTTTTTTTATCAGGCTCCGAGCTGTGCAGTTGTAGAAAGTAACTAAGTATATTTACTTAAGTACTGTACTTAAGTACAATTTGGAGGTATTTGTACTGTACTCGAGTATAAATATACTTATAATATAATATATAATATAAATATTGCACTTTTTTCATTTGAAAACTTTAGTTACTACTGTAGTTATACTTTGTAGATTTAGATTATAAAAATAAAATAAAAACATACAGTAACCACTCCAGCCTTATATCAATTTCGGCTATTTGATTTTTTTTTAAATGAGACATTCTGCACAATGGGTATATACTTCCACCAACACTTTTGTACTTTTTACTCAAGTATACATTTCGAATTCCAGACTTGTATAACGGAGTATAGTTCTATACATTGCAGTGTATTATTTGCTATACTTTAACTTAAAAAAAATGGCACAGAAGTAAAAAAAAAAAAAAGTACTTTTTTTTTCACCACTGCTTTTTCATTGGGCACCGCCTATAACCGCCTATTAGTGTGTGACCGGGATTTGAATCCGTATAGTGGAGATGACGTTCCATTTTGTCTGCCGTTACCAAAGCCCCACCCACTGCTATCCTCCTCCTCTCCTCTCCTCTCCTCTCCTCTCCTCTCTCCTCCTCCTCCTCCTCCTCCTCCTCCTCCTCCTCCTCTCCTTCTCTCCTCCTCCTCCTCTCCCTCCTCCTCTTCCAGCCCCTTCACCGTCATCTCCCATCCAACCCCAGATCTGTTTCATGTCCTCAGCAGGCCCCCTTGTCCTCCATTCTTCTCATCTCTCTCCCCCTCCTCCTTCTCCTCTGACAGTCACCGGGGAGTTCTTGTGTGGTGGTGCTCATGAGTTTAGTAGGCCAGAGAATTATCTCGCACTACATTCTGCACAGTGTGTTAAGCAACCGTGCCCCCCCCCCCCCCCGTGCACGCACTCCCCCTCCAAGGAACACCGCCGTTGCTCAACGCTTGTTACGCGGCTGCATGTGCGCACACACACACACACACACACACACACACACACACACACACACACACACACACACACACACACACACACACACACACACACACACACACACACACACACACACACACACACACACACACACACACACACACACACGTGCAAGTGATGCAAACAGCCTGCATGCATCCTGCATTTATATATAGACTCGCTAAATTGAGAAAAGGATGCACAATCATCATGTCACCCTCCGGTGGGTTCTATGGGGATGCAATTCTGTATACTCAGTATACTGTACTCTGAAGTATATATATATATATATATATATATATATATATATAATATATATATATATATATAGGACTCATAAAATGTGCCTGCATGGGACACATCTAAAAAAGACCACCCCCCCATGGGGGGGGGGTGGTGAAAACGTATACTTTATACATCACTGCACGTGCATGTATACAGTGTACAGGCTCTATCTCTTTCTCACACAAACACGCGTGCGTGCGTGCGTGCGGGCGCGCAATCACGTGCGTGTATGTGCACGCACGCACGCACGCGTGCATACTGCGCAAACGCGCACGCGCTCTCTCTGCCCTCCTCAGGGGTGGCTGACGCCGGTGCGCACGCTGCATGCAAGGTCTGATCTCAGGTCTGCCGCGCGTCACCCTCATGCAGACAGACTATCACAGCGTAAGGCCTGCAGTGGGATCAGGTTACGGTTGCAGAGGCTGTGAGAGAACAATGCTGCACTGTTCACAACGTCTCTGTGTGTCCTCATCAGAGCACCTGGGATGTGGCGGAGAACGCTGCGGGCATGCAGGCGGAAGGAAGGAAGGAAATCACACCTGTGTGAACTGAGCGCCGGGGCAACTATATGCGTGTGTTGTTATAGTTACTGTACTGTACTGTGCTCTGTATACTGTGATGTAGAGTATACATGATCCAGACCCCCGGGAACGCGCCAAGGTGCGCCGGTTTCCCGGCGAGCCTTCCCCCGCGTCCGAAACGGTCGAGAAGTGACAGAGTTATATACCGTGTGTTGCAGCTTTCAGGTGCTCGGACAGACACGTATACAGGGACACACATAGCTCCGTAATGGAGTGGAGGCACTGCTCAAAAACAAAAACAACAACAACAACACAAAGAGAGCTTCACACATATATATATCTATACAGAAGCTTCATGTTATCACAAGCTTCATGTTCAGTGGTATGAAAGAAAAAAAAAGACGAAGACACAGCAAACCCGACAACCCCCCCCCCGACATCTCATAACAGTGCTTCAGATATCATCAAATCATGTCTCTGTGTGTTTGTTTCTTTTCCAGTTTTTTCTCTGTCTCTCTCTCTGTCTGTCTCTCTCTGTCATGTGTGATGTATGGGGGTCCGCGGCGCTGACTTATAGTGACCCTTCAGACGTGTGATTTAAAGAGGAATATGTCAGCCTCCTCTGCCCCCCCATCCACAAGCTGTCTGTTCCCATGACTTACTGGAAAGCACACACACACACAACTAGGGAATGATGTGTGTGCTCTCCCCGGCCTCCCCTCTCCTCTCTCTCTCTCCGCGGGGGGGGGGGGTCCGGGGTTCAATCGGTGCGTGCAGGCCCCCCCCCCCCCGCATGCAGGAAAAAACCTTATCCAAAAAGTGTCATAATCCCGCGATAAATTTGGGTAATTTGGTTGGGGTGCTGCATTGGGGGCAGCCATATAGCTATAGCGCAATGACCGTGGGAGAAAGGTTGGAGAACAAGGGAGGGAGTATACGAGAGAGAGAGAGATAGAGAGAAGGAAAGGAAGACGGAGAGAGAGAGAGAAGGAGAGACGGATAGGCATAGGGACGGAGGAGGAGGAGGAGGAGGGTTTGCGGTGTGATTTATTCATGAGGTATAAAGTCACCATGAGGGCCTGTGGAATAGAACAGCGGTATAGTGGTAGTATAAGGTTCCCCTCTTTTGCCTGCATGATGCCTTGCTGCAGTGACTCAGGGCCGTGCCCTCTCGCTATGGGGACCGGCGCGGTTGGAGAGTTTAGTTTAGCGCACCAGGACATGCCGGGACACGCTTTGGGATTATAATAAGAACACACATATAAACGCACAGTGGAACTGTATAATCCTCCACTGATACTATACCCGCATGGACGTATATACAGTAGACATGTTTATATGTGCAGACGTTTTTCCGTGATGCAAATTGCAATATGCTCAGAGATATATACTGATGAGTTTCTCTTCATGGATGTTTGCCCTATATACACAATGGATAGAAGAGCTTCTGCTGTGAATGCCTAAAATGTGTTATTAATCCTAAAACATTAATAACAATAATAATTAAAAATTTTGACCTGAGATCAGATTAAAAAAAATGTCTTCTACACATCCTGACCGTTTTCTGAAAAAGCCTATATATGTTTCTATGTCAGTCATTCAAAAATAGCAGTATGAGCTTGTAGATCTGCTATTTTTCAATAGCTAAAGCACAACATAACTATAGTTACTAAACTATTCCCTATTCTGGGGGCATGCCGCGATATTGCTTCCGAAATCCCCGATCTACAAGCTTGCAGCATTGTGAACGATAGTTATTTCCAGCAACGGGATTTCAGATTTATAGCACGAAGGGTAAAAAAAAAAAAAAAAAAAGGAGGGAGCCAATAGCATAGACCCTTGGGGCACCCCGGTTCAGACGAAGCAACAGTTTTAAGTGACAAAATGGCCGACATCCAGTAAACGCTGACACACACACACATTGCACGAAACAATCAGATTCGGGTTCTAACAATAATCTCTCTATGTTTGCTGGGTCCAGCTGGGAGCAGAATCAAGAAACAAAACAAAAAATGTGTTTCTGGAACATAAAACGGAACATAATCTTGGTATCGTCTGTTAAGAAAAAAAAGAAACTACTGAGCTTTCCATTTCCAGTTCTACAAAACGGGCCAAGCACACATTTCTTGTGAAACGCCTCCTGAGACGACAGTCAGCCAGTATACTCGCGTTGTTCAAGCCTCTCCACAGCAGTGGAGCAGTTTCCCACAAACGCTCTCATGTCAAGGACCCCTAAATCAACATTTAGTATAGCCTGTGGACCACCCCCCCCCCCCCATTTGAATAGACATGCCAGGGACCCCCATAAGACCCCCAGCAGTGATTCTCAACCAATTTAATTTCAAGGACCCCCCCCCCCCAGTTTGACATGCATTATTAGGCATTTAATGGCATCCTTATTTCTGGGACCTTATCGAAAAGAATCTATGTTAATTTAACTCTGAGAGTGTACAAATGGAACCACACAGACCCGTACAGTATAAAGGTACCTCCGTGCATTGTATTAATAACAGTATAGCCCTTAGTATACAGTGGCGATAATGCCGCTTTAGATTATAGCCATGCAGTTTGGTTACAGGTGATTTATTTTCTTCAGTAATTGCATTTTTAATTTCCATTAATTGTGTGTGTTAAATGTTTAAGAAACAGTGGAAAATAGCCGATCTACAAGGTCGCAACCCGACGCCAAAGCGGCGCGACGTGTTGTGAGCTTGTATAGATCTGCTATTTTAATCACAGTTTGGTGACGCATGGCGGGGAGGAAAAAAAAGTCTCTTTTGGGTCAAAGGGTTGGGGACCCTCCTGCTCTGACTGGTTTTCATATCAGCCATATTACTGTTTGTTTGGAGCGTTCCTATATATACTGTATGTCACGGTCTGCAGACCATTACGTCTCCCCGTCAGCCACTCCCACTCTCCATTCCATACCCTCAGTCATTGTCACACACCTGGTTTCCACCCCCTCGTCATGCCCATTCCACACCTGAGAACACTTCTGCAATCACCCTGCTCCCTATATATTCGACTGGACTCATTTCCACTAAACACACTGTCAGAAACATTCGTCTTATCCTTCCCCGAGTTTCATGGTTGTTGTCATTCTTGAAAAGTTTAGATTTTTTTTGGACTATATGTTTAATTGCCTTGAACTCTATAGTGTTTTTTCCTTTTTTGGGATTCCTAGTTTTCTTCCTATACTTTTGAAATGTTTGGAGTGTTTCCTGAGATAGCTTATACAGCTATACCTTTGTGTTTGTTTGTGTTCCCCTGACTGCCTTGGAGTTAAATAAACTAGAATTTCGGCCCCCTTCGGAGGCCTCATCCCAGTGTCGTTGCAGCGCAATATGGGAAGAAGGAAATTGTGGGAGTTGTCAGAGTCCACTTCATGTTTCAGCTGTTTTTAAACTCAGTAGTGTGCCCTGCACATGTAGTAACGGATGGGTTATAAATTATTATAATACTGTACTGCACTCCTTAGTATTGCACTGTACTGTAATGTTGTCCTCTGTACTGTACTTTACTGTACGTCTTTACTGTACTGTACTGTACTGTACTGTTGTTAGTGTTGTTATTGTTGTTTTTCTTATAATGATTATTATTATTATTATTGTTATTATTATTACATGCATTATTGTTCTGATGTGAGCTTGTTTGTAAATGAGTGAGTTTACAAAGAAGCTTATTGTTAGCTAAGCTGCCCACTTAAGCACCCTGACCACACCCAGCACAATGACATTAGCACCCCTGGCTAGTTACAGTAGCTGGCCACTTAAGCACCCTGACCACTGCAACAATTACATTAGCACCCCTCCCCACCCCAAGGATGGCCTATAGGTGAGGAATGTTGTTTTTCCAGTTCTAGATGGGAGATCATTAAGATGCTGCTGGATCCTGTATTAAGATGCATCCTTACTTCCTTCCTTTCAAGCAAGGGAATTTAATTGAATGCCTGGAAATGTACCATTGTTTTGTCTAACTGTAGAGTTTTTTCCACTTTTGATCTAAGGGGGCAGAGAGGTTGATTTAGGGGGGCAAACACCCCTTTCACCCCCCCCGTGGCGCCAGGCCTGCAAATCCAGAAGTATAATTTCCACTTTATAAAGTCCATGCACTGTAGTGAATAGCATTTATCCATTTAGATATATTGAATTACTTATTTTTACACAGGAACATAATGTGTGTCTTTACAATAACTGTAATGTAACAATAATACTAATAATGTAATGTAATAATTATTTAATTAACGAATTAAATAACCTTATTTTATTCTGAAGGCAACCGGATGTCTTAAATTAGCTAGCTCTCAAACAGGAATTTCTAAATTTGCTTATTAGACGGAGCCAACTCGCAGGCAGTGCCTCAGCCCAGATGCAAGAGAGGATTGTTACAGGATTGTATAGGACACCAGTTTTGGTGTGACACAGACGGCTACCACATATAGCTTCATACTGGGTGAAAGTGTCCTTCCAAAAATTATTTTGTCGCTCGAAATTGTTATTCACAATGACATCGAGTTGAGGTGTTTTTAGGGTAATTGTTGCATAAGCGCTATTTCGCACTCGAGACCGGGCCATCTCCCTCCCCTGTGTCTGAAGCAGCTAGCATGGAAGCTATATGGATTATGGAAGCTTTCCCTCCGATTGCACACAACCATGCCGTTATCCACGCGTCCATCCGATTGCTTTTAATGTAAATGTCCCATCCACTGAGCAAAAGCGATATAAGCGCCTTATTCATTCATTCGATTCATTTGGGTGTGTGACATGTGTGGGGCTGTGCAGTAGTGCTGTGGGCTTTCGGACGGAGCTGCTGTTCGAGTCGCTGAAAGGGGGAGGGGACTTGGGATGGTAGTGTAGAGTAGGCACGACATTGAGGGTTGAAACCATCCCGGTCGCGTGGTTCATCTAACGCGTGTGTCACTGTGAAGGACTGGCCCCATTAAGTGAACGTAGTTGGCGACACAGGAGCAGTGAAAGGGGGAGGGGCCTTCGGATGGCAGTGTAGAGTAGGCACGACATTGAGGGGTAGAACCATCCCGGTCGCGTGGTTGATCTAACGCGTGTGTCACTGTGAAGGACTGGCCCCATTAAGTGAACGTAGTTGGCGTAGTAGACGCCAACATGACGATTCTGACGTAGGCTGTAGAGGTTGAGCAATAATAGCGTGTTTGACAAAAGTAATATTTAAACAGTAAATAAGACATTTTTGGCGAATGCAATGTAGTCTATATGTTTTCTGGGAGTGTGAAGGTTTTATTTTGCATATAGAGATGTCTGGTAAAAGTGTGGTTCGGTCGGAGAAAGCTGTTGGATAAACGGCCATGTGCTTATGTACCCTGTCTATTAGGGTAGCAGGATACTTTGTTAATTGAACTTATGCTCTTGTCCTGCATTTGGGTCCTACATATATACCCCTTGACTCACACGTGACAATATATAGCGCTGTGTGGAATGGCATTAATTCCTCCATCTTTGTTTCGGAGTATATATATACCTCCTAATAGTCTTCATATTCCTTTTCACCGTCTCACCATCGCAGCCTCCATCATGCCCTCTGCTCATAAATACTCCTCCTCTGTGTCTCTCTAATGGTCTATCTAACATCAGCTCTGCGGCGTGAACCGTTAGCACTTCTCAGAGTTTTCTGAGCCGTGATGAACTTTTATATATACTCGAAACCACGCTGAAGTAAAAAGAAAAAAGCATTATGTAAACACAAGAGGAGGAGGAGGAAGACGAGAGGAGGTGGAAAGGGAGAAGTATAGCGGAAAAGAGAGAGAGAGAGAGACCTTCACCTCATGCCTTTCACCTTGAAAGCTTGCTGACAACCTCCTCATGAGCCGCATTGTGCATCTCTCTCTCTCTCTCTCTCTCCGTTATCACATTACAGTGAGCGCAGTACAGTCCCCACCCTGCAGCCTGCATGCACTGCCTTTAATCCCATTCTGACCTGAGATCAGATTCTAAAAAAAAAAATTGTCTGTTTGAAAATGACAGTTTTCTGAAAAACCCATGTTTCCATGTCAGTCGTTCTTGCGATTTTTCAAAAATAAGCAGACCTATACAAGCTCGTAGCGCACCACTCGGTGGCGCGCTACGAGCTTGTAAGATCTGCTATTTTTCAATAGCTATAAAGCATAACATAATGCTATAACACCAAAAGGGGCTCCCGACCTAAAATCGGTTAAGAGCAGCCGCATATAGTGCGTCTCGACTCCAGTGGCGGAGGAGGAGGAGGAGGAGGAGGAGGCCGATTGGCCCGCGCGTTACGGACAATTAGCGTCCGGTGGCGGTACGATGAGCAGAACAAACAGGCCTTATACAGCTATAGCATTAGTGTGGATGAGTCATTAAACAGCTGGGGCCATTATAGCCTGCACACAGTGTGTGAGTTCAACTCCCCTCCAAACGCCTTAACTATGTCATTTGTCTGCTCCCATCGATCCCCCACACACACCCCTCCCCTCCCCCCTCCCAGCCCTGGTAATTGGTGGAAGAGTGAATGCAACCCGAAACCGGGCGAGGGGAGAGAGGAGAGATGACGGCAGACATTTTAAGAGGATAATATCATCCACTATACAGCTCCTCGCTTTGTTGAAGCGAGGATTCGCCTATATAGCCGCGAACGAACGAACGAACGAACTAACGAACGAACGAACGAACGCTGTGATTAAACGTGTCGTATATTCATGTCGAGTCCTTTAACTATATACTTAAAATAACTTCCTATTTCGGGGGCATGGCAAAATTGACCAAAATTGTCATTTCAAAAATAGTGAAAAATTTGCCATACACAAGCTGTCATGCTGGTAGATCGTCTATTTACGTCATTTGCCGCACGGTGAAGTAAAAAGGGCTTAATAAAGGAGATATCCTTTTCTTATACCGTAAGCATATTATGGCCATAATCCATTGATCACTGGAAAAGAGGCAAGAAATATATCACACCCGTGTGAAGTGAGGGGCGCTATAATCATCAATCGTACATCGTCGTCAAGAATGGCGGTCCCTTATTGGCCCAAGGGCTTCCCACCGACGTAAACACATGCCGATTTGCTCAGACACATAATATAGCGTAAATTCTCCGTTTAGGGGAGAATTTAAAGAACACCATGCCGGGTGTTTTCCTCAGCGTTTTACCTGCGCACGGCCGGTCAAAATCGCACGGAAATGATATATCTTATTATTATCTGTTGTGTATATGTGGTGCGATATATATATATAACTCCACAAAGTATCGTCACTCTGTCGCTGTCTGCTTATACGTAAAGCACTACTAATATACGATTGACCAGTTTGAGCCCGCCTATATATACCTTTTCAGAGCCAACGATGATAATACAAAACGGGTTTGTTCCGGAACTCTCCTTTAACCCATTCTGAACGGGAAACCATTTTGGTGTTAGCATCATGTCGTGCTTTAGCTTTTGAAAAATAGCAGATCTACAAGCTCATAGCGCGCCACCGAGTGGCGCGCTACGAGCTTGTAGGTCTGCTATTTTTGAGAAATCGAAGAACGACTGACATTTTTAGAATCTCATCTCAGGTCAGAATTTGGGGTTAATCAGACCAGTGTGTGTCCAGTGGAAACCTCGTATGAATCTGATCTCAGGTCAGAATGGGTTAAGCGGTGAATGAATGAATGCGCGGTAACCTCATAAACAACACCCAGAGCATAACACTAATACTAATAAGACATGTTCACCGTGCGTCACTGTCACTATGATTCAATGAGCCTTTTCCAAAAGGCATTGCCGCGACAGACACACACACACACACAAACAGTCTCTCTCCCTCCTCCGCGTCTCTCAATTTCTAATCAAATGCCGGCAAGGGTCACACGACATGACCTCACTGGAGTGCGGCTCGCCACTGGAAAAAACAAATCAGCTTTTATTAGAGGAGTGATAGGAACTTTGGGGTGGGGTGGGGTGGGGGTGACGACGACGACGACGGTTTGGGGGGGACGGGGACGGGGGGGACGGGGTGATAGCTATCAAACGGCGCTTGCTAAAAACACGGCGCCATATCCCCCAAGGAAAGGAGATTGGATTCCACCTGCCGCCAGGATTGAGGAGGAGGGCAGATCTGTGTGGGGGGGGGGTCAGAGCCAACAATCTGAGCAGGTCACGAACCAAAGGCTGCATGGGGGGAGGGGGAGAGGTGCCCAACGTCTCTCCATTAACTCACCCCCCCCCCCACCCCCAACTCTAATGCACAAGACCAACCAGAGAGAGAGAGACAGAGACAGAGAGAGGGGGGGATGGAGGAAAACAAAGAAGAGAAGGAATTACAGTAGGAGTAGACAACAGCAGCACATACATGCAGTGTACATACATAGATGCACACCGATACATGTGACACTGTCGAGAATGAGATTGAGAGAGAGAGTAAGGGGGGGAGAGAGAGAGAGAGAGAGAGAGGGGGGGGAGGGAGTGGCGTAGGAGAGATAACAAGATTAGACAGACAGACAGACAGACAGACAGACAGACAGACAGACAGACAGACAGACAGACAGACAGACAGACAGACAGACAGACAGACAGACAGACAGACAGACAGAGAGATACAGAGAGATGGGGCAGAGGACAGAGGTAACAGAACAGAGACAGAGGTAACAGAACAGAGACAGAGGTAACAGAACAAAGCAGTGATTGAGTCCTGCGTTATGGACACAGAGGTAACAGAACAAGGCAGTGATTGAGTCCTGCGTTATGGAGACAGAGGTAACAGAACAAAGCAGTGATTGAGTCCTGCGTTATGGAGACAGAGGTAACAGAACAAAGCAGTGATTGAGTCCTGCGTTATGGAGACAGAGGTAACAGAACAAAGCAGTGATTGAGTCCTGCGTTATGGAGACAGAGGTAACAGAACAAAGCAGTGATTGAGTCCTGCGTTATGGAGACAGAGGTGACAGAACAAAGCAGTGATTGAGTCCTGCGTTATGGAGACAGAGGTAACAGAACAAGGCAGTGATTGAGTCCTGCGTTATGGAGACAGAGGTAACAGAACAAGACAGTGATTGAGTCCTGCGTTATGGAGACAGAGGTAACAGAACAAAGGCAGTGATTGAGTCCTGCGTTATGGAGACAGAGGTAACAGAACAAAGCGGTGATTGAGTCCTGCGTTATGGAGACAGAGGTAACAGAACAAAGCAGTGATTGAGTCCTGCGTTATGAAGACAGAGGTAACAGAACAAAGCAGTGATTGAGTCCTGCGTTATGAAGACAGAGGTAACAGAACAAGGCAGTGATTGAGTCCTGCGTTATGGAGACAGAGGTAACAGAACAAAGCGATGATTGAGTCCTGCGTTATGGAGACAGAGGTAACAGAACAAAGCAGTGATTGAGTCCTGCGTTATGGAGACAGAGGTAACAGAACAAAGGCAGTGATTGAGTCCTGCGTTATGGAGACAGAGGTAACAGAACAAAGCAGTGATTGAGTCCTGCGTTATGGAGACAGAGGTAACAGAACAAAGCAGTGATTGAGTCCTGCGTTATGGAGACAGAGGTAACAGAACAAAGCAGTGATTGAGTCCTGCGTTATGGAGACAGAGGTAACAGAACAAGGCAGTGATTGAGTCCTGCGTTATGGAGACAGAGGTAACAGAACAAAGCAGTGATTGAGTCCTGCGTTATGGAGACAGAGGTAACAGAACAAAGCAATGCCCAAAGCCCTATTCTATACTTTTACATACAAACAAAAACATAAGTCAAAATATATACCGGCAGAAACACAGTCTAAAAACAGTTTGCCTGTTGCATGTCAGCAACACCATGCACCTGATTATAGGGCCAGGGTTAAATACCCTCCGCGTAACCATGGCAACCACGGCCTTGATTGACAAGTCCTTCGACGACAGCACGGAATAGACGCATCATGGATCAAATGGCTCTTACAACCGATACTGTGCTAATGATCCTATACGCCATGGCTTTGCAATATTGGTTCTGCAGAGTAAGTAAGTATAGCCTTGCCGAGCCATGAGGCCCCATAGGGGGCAGGAGCCTATCTCCCGTTTCTGTATAGCGTGAGGCAGCTTGATGTACAAGTACACCCCCTGGACATGACGCTAGTATATGTCGCAGGGACTTATACCTCCCAATCCAACCCTCTGAGTGTCAAGCAGGGAGGCACTGGGGTCCCATTTTTAGAGTCTTTGGTATGACCCGGCCGGGGATTGAACCCCCGACCTCCCAGTCTCAGGGCGGACACTCTAACCACAAGGCCACTGAGCTGGTCAGTTCTGCAATGTATGTTTGTTGTAAATTCCCCCACCCACTTTAAGCCTTGTTACACTGAGTTGACGGATAGGTGGAAATCTCCGATCGTACCGGTCGCAAATCCTTATAGGTCAATCTCTCCTCGAGCCCTTTAAAATTAAGCGAGTGAGTTGATATCAATAATCATGTAAGAAATACTACGTTACGAAGTAAATGTCAAATCACTGCTTTGTCGAATTCAAAATGAACACGAGTAAATGTACTCAAAGCAAAAGTACTCATTATGCAGAAGGTCCCATTTTTCACAAGTTTTCAAACGGATACAAATCATTTGAAAACAGACGATCGACACGCTCACAATGCGTCGCGTGAGCTTGTAGATCGGCTATTTTCAAATGGCCAAAATGCACATATACTGTAGGACTGAAGTGGTTAATGTGTGTTTTCTAATGATAATCCAAATCTAGTAAGTAACGAGTATACTTGAAGCCGTCAAATAAATGTGGTGGAGTAAAAGTTCAATATTTGTACTATTCTGCGGAGTACAAGTAAAAGTACTCGAAATTGGAAATACTCCAGTAAAGTAAAAAAATATATACCTCAACATTGTACTTATAAGTACAGTACTTGAGTAAATGTACTTAGTTACTGTCCACGACTGCAGCTATAACAGCTGACCGGATGTGGACATTAGGCCGGTCTCCCATAGCAACAGCGGCGTGTTTGGGTGACAAACAGGCAAAACCCTGTCTTCAAGTAAACACATTTAAAAACCCAGGAGGGGATAAAGAATAAGCACAAAATGCAACTTCTTAAGGAAAACATCTGCTGTTAATGGAAAACCGGCTGATAGTGATATACACAAAAGTAATTCAGCAAAAAGTTACCGTCGACAAAAAGCTCTGTCTGCAGAAGAACAAACAAAAGCAGGAGGTCGGGGTTCAACCGGCATTTTTATGCGATATTATATCGAGGCACGACGTTATACTGTGTACATCTCGCGCCGCATAATATGCGAACCAGAATGCAAGCGCACCACACTACTAAGCCACTTTAGAATCCAAAGTGCAGGAACGCTCCCTGGGAACGCTTCGCTTTCATCCGTAGCCACGGCCGCTGTATAATGACAGGTGTTATTTGGTGAATGAGAAACTCGTTATATACACAAGGAGAGTGTGCGATGATGGTAATGAGACCCTCTGAGTCCAGCGGGCAGCTGTTGTTTTTTAGCCTAGCACATTCTGACGCTTCAGCCCGAGGTGTATCTTATACTATATAGAACCCTGTTGATGCTTATAGGTGTATCTTATAATATAATAGGACCCTGTTGATGCTTATACAGTAGGTGTATCTTATAATATATAGAAAGCCGACAGACACTAACTTAAAGGAGCAGAGGCATGCCATCGGCCGCACGGGGGCCACACGTACATGTTCAACCCAGGGGCGGCCTTAAGGATCGGGAGGCCCCGTTCATGACGTCATCATTTTAATAATTAATAATTATAATGTATAGCTGCTTTGGGGGACTCCTTATATGGTTATGGCTGAGTCATGGTGACGTAACAGCAGGGACAGACACTTGCATCAATCACAAACAAATCACTCAGCTCCATATATGGGCACAAAAGCGGGACAGACAGACACACAGACAGACACACAGACAGACACACAGACAGACAGACAGGCATGATCTGCTAGGTCTCATAGTAAGTGCTCACTGATTCGCAACTACTACTACTACTATTTCTGGGGGGGGGAGGGGGGAGGGCCCTGGAAGCTCGAGGCCCCTTCCAATTGAAACGATTGAAACATATAAGGCCGCCACTGGTTCAGCCCCTTGGCGACTCGCGCACAACCTCGGGTGACTCCTGCTATGCTGTGTACCGTGTATACTAGTAAGTCAGTTCAGCGCCTGCATGGGGAGGTTAAGGTTATTTAAGTGTATGTAAGCCGCCACCGTGTATATGTGTGTGTGTGTATAGCCCTCAAAACATCTGAAACAGCATTTCAGAGCCTCTGGGAATGTCATGCTTATACAAGCAAGGAAAATGAAAGGAGAAAAAAAAAAGAAAGACAACGTACAGTACACGCAGACATTTTGATATTGACTTGTTATGCTTTTGTGACTGTTGGAGGGGTTGGAGGAGAGAGGAAAAAAATCCCTGACAAATTGAATGTTAATCCATTTTGGTCGGGAACCCCTTTTGGTGTCAGCATTATGTTATGCTTTAGCTATTGGAAAATAGCAGATCTACAAGCTCGTAGCGCGCCACTCGGTGGCGCGCTATGAGCTTGTAGATCTGCTAGGAGCTTGTAGGTTTGCTATTTTTGAAAAATCGAAGAACGACTGACATGTAGAAACATAGCTTTTCTAGACATTTTTTAGAACCTGATCTCAGGTCAGAAGGGAAAACTGTCAGGATATAGAAGACATTTTTTTAGAACCTGATCTCAGGTCAGAATGGGTTAAACAGCGTGTATGCGGAGCCGTCACACCACAGCGGTATTGACAGCAGGGAACGTGTGTTGTCGCGTCGCGATTACGGGGCGGCTCACAGCTTGTAAACGCCGGGTTATTACAGGTGTATGTGTCTGACGGTGACGAGGAACACACTCCTCTGCACGCTTCGTTTACCATCCGCCTTGCGTCGCCCCCACAACACACACACACACACACACACACACACACACACACACACACACACACACACACACACACACACACACACACAGACAGTGGTGGAAAGTACTTAACTATATTATACTTAGAGTGCAAGATCACTTATAGGTAGAGGTTTTGTGTTTGTGTTGGGACTGGATCCGTGGATCCGGAAAACCAGGACTTCAAAATGGGCCTATGGTAAAAATCGACAGGAATTAAGTCAAAATGGTTTTGGTTGATGCTCTGAAATGTCCGGATCAACTTTGTTTGTCTTTGTTTACGTACTAAAAGAGTGACTTCTTCAGCTGTTTCAGCGTACAAAACGTAAGTGAACGAGGAGCAAATTTTGAATTATCAATTTCAAATCACTGGAGCAATAATTTGTTTTTTATTTCTTGTCCACATTTGGAGTTACATCATGGCTACACAACTACTCAACCCACACCTCTACCAAAGTGGTCTTGCACTTCAAGTACAAATTTGAGGTATTTGTAGTTTACTTGAGTATTTCCAATTTACAGTAGTTTTACTTGTACTCCACTACATCTCAAGAGGCAAATATTGCACTTTTACACCACTACAATTATTTGACAACTGTAGTTTGGATTAGCATGTGGAAGGAACACGTGATTCCAACCGGTTCCTTCCACCTCCATCAGGTGCCCCCGGCTGGCCAGAGGGAGGCAGAATGGAGACCAGAATTACTATTGTAATTGTACTCCTAACTAACTCCTAAATATAACATAGCGTACTTGTATACACGGTATAATGTAAAATACTTGTATTCAGACAACACAGTCAGTCAATAGTGCCATCAAACACATGCACTCAGCGTCAGTTAGACAAGACGTAAACAAAATGCTGATGCAACACATAAATCACTTAACCTTAAACTGTATACTTATTTGACTGGAGTCCCCCCAGGGCCCTATATATACCAGGCGCCCTCCTTTATTCCATCTATATACAATAAATTGCGACACATCGTGAGGTTGTGAATCGGGGCTATTTTCAAACGGTATCCCCCGGAAAACAAGGACGAATAAACACAAGCTCTGCGTTCGGTAACATTCTTTTATCAAACACTGTGGATTGTATAATTACTCAAAATGTGAAATATTAAGTCTTATTTTTGTTGTTGTTGTTGTCGTTGTCCCCCCCAAACCACAGGCACAGGCCACTTCATGTTAACAATGGGACCTCACAGAAAAGGGCATTTTGTTCTGATTGCTGCAACAATGCTTAGCTTTGTTATCGGACCCACTGTGGGCGCAGCCGACGGGCTCCCAAACCAAAACAACAAGGTCCACGCCGGCCCGGGGTAATTATGCGTGGCCATTTTAACGTAATATAGGGGGCAGAACATGAGATGCGTGGGAGAGAGAGAGAGGCGACTGTCATGTTGTGTGGCGGTGGGCTCTGTGTGTGTGTGTGTGTGCGTATGTGTGTGCGCCTGCATGTATATGCATGTGGGTGTCCTTGTAACTTAGCCTGCATGTGCTACAGAGCCCGGGAGGGAGTCGGGGTTTTTAAAAGAGTTCCAACACATGTTTTTCGGGGGTCCCGGGGAGACTGACAGCATTGTTTGGGTTTGAGCGTGGGCAGTTCAAAGGACTGCTGGGGGATCAAAGGTAAGTCTATATACTATAGCGCCTCCGGGCTATACCCCGGATTAATATTACACATACTCTCTCTTCTCGACGGCAAAGACGGCACATTTATAAGCTCTGGGTTTTTTTTTTTGGTTTTTTTTTTTCAAATTCCTCTGAGGTCAATTAAAATACTAATCCTTAAGTATGTTTCTACGTCTACCATATCTGAGGCGAGTCATTTTACGAAGGCGGTTGATGGATTTCACATGCGCCTTTTGACGGAACATTTTCTCCGCATAATATATTTATATGTTACGTTTTCCAATTGAAAGTGCGGGTGGAAGTGTCAGCGTTATATGTTCCATATCTAATCCAGACTTCCATATATACCCGCTTTAGAAAGCCTGACTGGCAGAGAGGGAACGCAGAGTGCTATACACTGTATGGCTTCCATTCGTAATTGTGTTGTCAAAAACATAAAGTAGGTCCAAGTCACAGAAGTACAAAAATGCAAAGTGAGTTGCATAAATATATATATATCTTTGCTGTCGGGAAGGAAACCACTTAACTCCATTTTTGAGGTTTTTGATTATTATTATTATTATTATTACCCTTATTATTATTTATTATTATTATTATTATTTTCATAAATAAGTGCTATTGAACACCCTTTACGTCTGTGTGTTGTTTAGAAAATATTTGACGAGTGAAAAGTAGTAAAAAGCATTTGGGACAAAACCTCTTAACTCCCATTGGACCCTCAAAATGGTCTGCTAAAAGCCGCTAACTCCACCACCTCTCGTCCCCCTCTCGTGCAAGTAATTGACAATATATAAAGTCACAGCAATAAAAACATTTATGAGGCTGTATCGCTTTGTTTTCAAAGTATAAGAAAAAATCATATTTTTCATTTCCTGACAAAATGAACATTTTGGAGTTAGGTGGTTTCTGCCCGACAGCAGAGACATGGTGCTATACTCACTGTGTGAGTACACTGTGAGTACATTGTGCGAGTACACTGTGTGAGTACAAAGTGGGATTCTGTTATTCTGCTATACTACCCTCTGCGTACACAAGTGTCTATTTGTACGTCTCTAAATGTTTTGATGAATTGAACAAGGTGGACCCTCTTGTAAACAAGTGTAATGCTTCATTGGGTCGTCCACTGACAGTTAACAGCCTTTGTATTGAGTTGTGCTTGAAATGTACTGTAATTCTGCCAACTGTTAATAAATATTTCAATCAATCAATGAATTCTGTGTACACATTCATTATGTTATTCTACCCTCTGTGTACACATTCATTATGTTATTCTACCCTCCGTGTACACATTCAAATACACATTTCAAACATTCGACGTGCATAAATGCAGGGCCGATACTGAACAACCATGACCCAGAATGAAAATTACAATGATGAATTACCAGATGAGTCACAAAACATAATATTTTGTTGTCTTGTGACTTGTTTCTCCCCCTATTCATTTATGCATATTGTGTGTGTGTGTGTGTGTGTGTGTGTGTGTGTGTGTGTGTGTGTGTGTGTGTGTGTGTGTGTGCGTGCGTGATCACAGTTAGATATGTGCCAACTTGCATATTGTGTAAAACACAAAACTTTTTCTTTCTCCAAACTTTTCGGTTTGCAATCTACAGAGGCTTTTGTCAAAATGTCGTACTTTAATCGAATTATGTTAAATAAACTTGACAAAAAGCTTTAGTATGAGACATGAATGTATATATGAATATATATTCTTCCAGAGCGAACGTTTTAAACTCATATCCTTTGCTTCTGGGGGGGGGGGGGGGGGGGGGACGGGGGGGGGGGACATGTTAACATATTTTCACATGGGCGTCCGTGGCCAACTACAGATAATTCTCTTGAAATGAAAAAGGTTGAGCGCCACTGACACAGAAACATAGGTTTTCCAGAAAAATGTTTTCTTTTGTATGTTTTAGTCTCCTCCAGCGACTAAAACAGGAGATTTCTTTTCCAAAAAGAATTATTTAAAAATAAATGAAAACAGTATATGAAAAAAAACACGCCTCCCCTCACGTATTAGAAGGACAATATCAGTCACCAGAAAAAAAAAAAAAAGTTGGGTATGTTTTTGATGAATCCATCATGGTTAAAATAAGAGTTTGGAGTAAAGATATGTTCACATAAGCCTGAGTATAGACGATAAAATGACCAAAGGTTGTTTTTTTTTTTTAAGTGAAATATGCCTTTAAACCAATTTCAACCTGGGTGTGCCTCTAAAATGTCTGTCCAAACTAAGTCCCAAATGTCTTAAATGTAGAGGTCTTAGAGGTCCTGTATAGGTGTGACAGCGGTACACGGCTGGATGCCTGCTTCTGTCAGACAGCGAGAGGGGCTATCGGCTTTCCCCCTGTGCAGATTCCTCCACAACACCCCCCAAGGGCCGTGCGTGCGTGCGTGCGTGCGTGCAAGTATGTGTGTTTGTCTCTAAAGAGGAGCCTTCGTGTGTGTGTTTATGTGTGTGCATCTGAAGAGGGACCTTGAGAATGTATAAGCCGTGTGTGTGTGTATGTGCACGCGTGTGAGTTTGTGCGTGTGGGTGGGTGGGTGCACTCATCTTCTCCCCCCGGTCTACAAGCGGTGCATTTATTTGAGTGCGAGGAGAGAGCGAGAGTTGGAGATGAATTATATGACATGAAATATTAAGGGACTCCCGACGTTTGTAAGACGGACGAAGACGAGAGAGAGAGAGAGAGAGAGAGAGAGGTGAGAGAGAGGAGAGAGGAGAAGAGAGAGAGAGAAGAGAGAGAGAGAGAGAGAGCATAGGGGGGGGGAGGGAGAGAGAGAGAGAGAGAGATATGAACTGGCTGAACTCTGCAGGACTCCCCTTCCTCTTCTCCTCTCCTCCTCCTCCTCCTCCCCACCTCCTTCCTGCCTCCTCACATTTCCTCTCAGCCTGTTATGTATGCTCATGATAATGTGGGTCACTCTCACAGAGTGTGTGTGTGTGCGTGTGTGTGTGTGTGTGTGTGTGTGTGCGTGTGTGTGCGACTGTGCGTGTGTGTGTGTGCGCGCATGCGCGTACCTTTCCGACCCCTTCCGTCACATGCGGAGTGTTTATACGCGTGGACTCTAACGACATGGTATTTAGCCAGCGGTCAGAAGAGGCTGCTGCTCCGAGCATTCTTTCAGGCGGTGACGATTTAAGTGACATCAGGTGTGCACATGACATGTCACACCTTGAACAACATTATACTGAATGTTATCGGTAGGCCTCGGTATGTATATACATTCTATATTTGTATAGGGCTATGTTATCTATATGTGCGCGCTATGTTTATTATATTATTATTATTATAGATATCTATACGTGCTGTGTTTATTATGGAGGTCTGTGGAAGCAGTGTTGATTTTGTCGACTATATAAAACTACGACGAAGACAATGTTCGTCGACTACCTTTTTTCACTGATGAAAACCGAACGGAAACTAAATGAAAACGAGGCTATGACGACAATTAAAAAACCAGACTAAAATGTTATAGCGACTAGAGAGGACAAGAGATCTAGTAAAAGTAAAAGATACATCAAGGCCCGCGTGCCCAAAGCCGACTAATTCTTATAGTTGACGAAGATCGGATGATATTTAGTCGACTAAAACTAGACTATAACACTAAAACTATTCCGAAGACTTAGCTGCGTCAAAACACAACACTGTGTGGAAGTGCGGGTCTGTGTTGCTACAGTATAATCTGGCAAAAAGCCTTTGGACCAATCGATGCCGACGTTCCGTGTGCACTGCACACGACGCGGCCATTATATACCTTTGAATTATTTATGTGTTCTTCTCAAAATGAATCAGGCTCCCGATCGGGGGGGGCTGAAACCCAGCCCAAACTTGAAGTCATGCGCCGTATTATTAGAGATGCATTATCGATGACTTGACAATTATATAAGGCATGGCCACAACGTGAAATGTCAGATCCAAAATGGAGGCCGTTTACAACACCGTTCCAAACGTGGATCCACAACCTCCACATGATTAGTTTACTCGTCTCTATGTGTCAACACGTGCGGGCCAGTGTGTGTGCACTATTCCTGAACGTTGTGTTCGTATAACCCGCAAACCACAAATCCTATACTCGTTATACCATAACCCGTTCTGACCTGAGATCAGATTTACAAAAAAATGTCTTCTACACATCCTGACAGTTTTCAGAAAAAGCTATATGTTTCTGTGTGTCAGCCGTTCTTCGATTTCTCAAAAAATAGCAGACATATACAAGCTCGTAGCGCACCACCGAGTGGCACGCTACGAGCTTGTAGATCTGCTATTTGTCGGATAGTCGGCTGTCCAGAACCAGCACCAAAGCCTCTGCCCGGGCTCTGGACCCCTATATCTCCATATATGGAGTCTATATCTTGCATAGACTCCATATTTGGGCATGCCTGACAAATAACTCCATACATGGGCATAAAAGGGACACTGACATAGATAACTGGATGGGGCATTCCTTTCCAACTTGCATCGTTCCAAGTAGGCCAGTGCCCAGCGACGGGCACCGCTCTAGTTATGCTCAAAGACAAAAAAAGATCAAAGTCACCTCTTCAAAACAAACCTACGTGTCAACCACATGATCTAGATTCTAGAATATGTGATGATTTGCTCAAATATGGCCCTTATTATGGTCCATGATTTGGATTCCATTTGCTGAAGAAATTTCCAAGACCACCACTATACATAATAATAATAATAATAATAATAATTGCGAACGCAGTGAGCACTTACTATGAGACCTAGCAGATCATGTCTGTCTGTCTGTGTGTGTCTGTCCCGCTATCCAAATATGGAGTGTGTTGCATCAGCAATCACTCAGCTCCATATATGGGCACAAAAGGGGCCAGGTCCACTCAGCTCCATATATGGGCACAAAAGGGGCCAGGTCCACATATACAGTAACAGCGGGACAGACACACAGACAGACATGATCTGCAGGGTCTCAGCTGCGTTCGCTTCCCGCGTTTGCGCGTCTTACTGGTAATAATAATAATAATAGCTTGAATTTATATAGCGCCTTTCATGAACCCAAGGACGCTTTACAAAATGTACCAACAACAATCAACAATATATGCTATATAAGCCTGAGAGAATAATTGTGTGTTTTTTTTTCACACACATTTACACATTTTAGAAGCTTTTAGATGCACCGCATTAGAATATGTTTAGATGTTAGTTACAGTGTGTATCATAACAGCTTACACAGCCGTGGGGGAATTTTCTGGAGAGATCAATGAATCATTCAAACGCTAAACCCGCTGAAGTGTTATTTGCCGAGAAAACAAGCTTTTTTCCAAGCTTTTCCCGTGTTTATGAGGTGACCGTGTGCACTTCATTAGACCCCTTGGTGTGTGGTTCTTATGTCTTCCCTTTGTATTTAGGGGTCTCTTCCTTGAGGCTATGAAACCTTGACATGCAGTCAAACGTGCCACGTATAGAAGAAAAAAAAGGTGATATAGTGACATCACAATAGCATGGGTCCCATGCAGGGAAAAACGCCATCTATTTTAACATTTGTGAAGTTGGTCACGTGGCCAAAGATGTGCGCAAAAGATGTGCGGCCCAGCCATTGAAAACCTGTGCGGAAAAGATGTGGCAAGCCAATCAGAGTCACCAGCTCTCAGCCCACACCAGGCCCGCCCCCGGCTCACACGTCAAGGAAGGGGACGAATTGGATTTAGCTTATTCCTTCTAAATGTCTGTCTTTAAAATATCACTGACACAGCGAATCCCTTACTTACATCAACATTGTTCTTTGTCACTACTTGGTTCATGCCGATATTAACATTACAACGATCGCTTTGGCGCTACTGCCGAGTACTTTGGATTTCACACACACACACCGCACACGCACGTCTGTAAGCCACCCCCCCCCCCCCCACACACACACACACACACACACAGGCGCGATTACAAACAGTTTCATTCATGCAAACAGGGCACTTCTGCCGCGGAGTGCGTGGCGAAGTAACTTTGGGATTTGCGGGCGCGAAATTCTAGTTCTATAAAACGCTATAACGCTTGGGAACCACACGGTTTAGGGCCTTTAGGGGCTTCTGAATTGACCCTTAAACAAGTCTGTAACTCTGACAGCATAATATACACAAATGGAACCAAAGGGACCCGTTATATAGGGTCCATTATGGCTGTATGCTGTCGGAGTTATATTATGGGGAGAGCTTGGCATTTTAAAAAGTTTAAAAACCACCGACGCACATACGTGTCGTATACTACTGTATACATAAATAGTGTGTGAATCATTTCCGTTATGTTATAGTATCTGTGTGCGTGTGTGCATGTGCGTACGTGCGTGCGTGTGCGTGTGTGCGTGTGTGAGAGAGAGAGAGAGAGACCACAGCAGGGAATGTGTGCTATGCCAGGCTCTATATTAAACACCGACCCTGTGTGACCTGCAGTCATGCTCTGCACGCGCGGTGAGCACACACCGTTGGCATCCATCACTATGGTAACGATGCCACACACACACACACACACACGCACGCACGCACGCACACACACGCACGCACGCTCGCACGCGCACACACGGGCAGCGATCCGCTTGATAAACTCAGAGGGCTTTCCAGCACACACACACTGTACACACACACACACACACACACACACACACACACGGGATATGGGTTAAACAGATGTGGCATGCGAGCCAGCAAACTATCACATAGCAAGAAGCAACCCTGGGAAGCAGAGTCCTCCACCATGCCCCTAGAAGGGGGAGGAGGGGGGGAGGGGGGGAGGGGGGGGGGGAGGGGCTCCCGCTGCAACTATAAAAGTGCTATCTTACACCTTTAACACATCAGCAGATCAACTCCACACAGCAGGAAACTGTGGAACTGGGGCAGAGAGAGAGAGAGAGAGAGAGAGAGAGAGTTCTGTATTTACCTGCTGTGTAAACGTCAGGTCTAGATAGTGATAAATTGGGAGGTGGTGTATATATAAAGTGCTGAAGACACAAAAACCTGCCTATCCGGCATGCAGCAGCGTCATCTCACATGAGGTCTTATTATCAACTGTACGTTCAGTCAGCAGCGTGCACATCCGCTCTGACACCGTCGTACAAGTAAACGGGCAAATATGTTGGTGCACTAACGCCATTCCTGCAGTCACAATCTAAACTCCCTGAAATGTGACCACATTTTGAGCGGTCCAAAACGTAATATTTCTCTCTCTACAGTCGAGATCGTACAGTGGTCTCTGTTTAGTTCTGTGTAAGAAATGAATGGGATGGGGGTATAAATGATGCTTAGGATTTTTGTC
>NC_137878.1:6984661-7094192 GCF_963924005.1 Protomyctophum bolini
GAGGTAACAGAACAAAGCAGTGATTGAGTCCTGCGTTAGTAGACTGGAGACCAGAGGTAACAGAACAAAGCAGTGATTGAGTCCTGCGTTATGGAGACAGAGGTAACAGAACAAAGCAGTGATTGAGTCCTGCGTTATGGAGACAGAGGTAACAGAACAAAGCAGTGATTGAGTCCTGCGTTATGGAGACAGAGGTAACAGAACAAAGCAGTGATTGAGTCCTGCGTTATGGAGACAGAGGTAACAGAACAAAGCAGTGATTGAGTCCTGCGTTATGGAGACAGAGGTAACAGAACAAAGCAGTGATTGAGTCCTGCGTTATGGAGACAGAGGTAACAGAACAAAGCAGTGATTGAGTCCTGCGTTATGGAGACAGAGGTAACAGAACAAAGCAGTGATTGAGTCCTGCGTTATGGAGACAGAGGTAACAGAACAAAGCAGTGATTGAGTCCTGCGTTATGGAGACAGAGGTAACGGAACAAAGCAAGTGATGAGTCCTGCGTTATGAGACAGAGGTAACGGAACAAGCAGTGATTAGTCCTGCGTTATGGAGACAGAGGTAACAGAACAAAGCAGTGATTGAGTCCTGCGTTATGGAGACAGAGGTAACAGAACAAAGCAGTGATTGAGTCCTGCGTTATGGAGACAGAGGTAACAGAACAAAGCAGTGATTGAGTCCTGCGTTATGGAGACAGAGGTAACAGAACAAGCAGTGATTGAGTCCTGCGTTATGGAGACAGAGGGTAACAGAACAAAGCAGTGATTGAGTCCTGCGTTATGGAGACAGAGGTAACAGAACAAGGCAGTGATTGAGTCCTGCGTTATGGAGACAGAGGTAACAGAACAAAGCAGTGATTGAGTCCTGCGTAATGGCAGCAGAGCTGCTGCTCCTCGTTGCTGGAACAGAAGGTTTGTGTGGTCGCAGGGTGTTCAACAGCTGTAGCTACGCTTCCGTCCACATGCTGCCTGCACAACAACAGCGTCTTTTTAGCAGCTCACACGCACGCACGCACACGACTAGATCATCCAAGTATAGGCTGCAGCCAAAACCCCTGCATGCACTGTATATGCTTGTGGTGTGTGCACGTGTGTCTGTGTATACGCCCAATATGTATAAGCAATATTATGCTTATTTTTTGGGGGGGGGGGGGGGGGGGGTCGTGCATGAGCCTGGAAAGGTTGAGAACTCACTGTTGTATAGACTTGGTGCTCTCCTCTCTGCATTATACCGATAACGGCCCCGGGGGTTTAACGAACAAACCCACTGATTTGCAGGAAACCAATTCCTAAACCCCATTAGTAGGCGTTATACTGGTTGAAGTTATGACGTGTGTTCAAGAACGTGCTGTCCAGACGTGTCCATTTAAGAAGTGTTTACTAGCTGCCCAAAGCCCTATTAAATACTTTTACATACAAACAAAAACATAAGTCAAAATATAATACCGGCAGAAACAGTCTAAAAACTGTTTGCCTGTTGCATGTCAGCAACACCATGCACCTGATTATAGGGCCAGGGTCTTGATTGACAAGTCCTTCGACGACAGCACGGAATAGACGCATGGATCAAATGGCTCTTACAACCGATACTGTGCTAATGATCCTATACGCCATGGCTTTGCAATATTGGTTCTGCAGAGTAAGTAAGTGGCCTTGCCGAGCCATGAGGCCCCATAGGGGGCAGGAGCCTATCTCCTGTTTCTGTATAGCGTGAGGCAGCTTGATGTACAAGTACACCCCCTGGACATGACGCTAGTATATGTCGCAGGGACTTATACCCCCCAATCCAACCCTCTGAGTGTCAAGCAGGGAGGCACTGTCTGGGTCCCATTTTTAGAGTCTTTGTTATGACCCCGGCCGGGGATTGAACCCCCGACCTCCAGTCTCAGGGCGGACACTCTAACCACAAGGCCACTGAGCTGGTCAGTTCTGCAATGTATGTTTGTTGTACATTCCCCCACCCACTTTAAGCCTGTTACACTGAGTTGACGGATAGGTGGAAATCTCCGATCGTACCGGTCGCAAATCCTTATAGGTCAATCTCTCCTCGAGCCCTTAAAAATTAAGCGAGTGAGTTGATATCAGTAATCATGTAAGAAATACTACGTTAGGGAAGTAAATGTCCCGAATTCAAAATGAACACGAGTAAATGTACTTAAAGCAAAAGTACTCATTATGCAGAAGGTCCCATTTTTCACAAGTTTTCAAACGGATACAAATCATTTGAAAATAGACGATCAACACGCTCACAATGCGTCGCGTGAGCTTGTAGATCGGCTATTTTCAAATGGCCAAAATGCACATAATAAAGGACTGAAGTGGTTAATGTGTGTTTTCTAATGATAATCCAAATCTAGTAAGTAACGAGTATACTTGAAGCCGTCAAATAAATGTGGTGGAGTAAAAGTACAATATTTGAAGTAGAAGTAAAAGTACTCGAAATTGGAAATACTCCAGTAAAGTAAAAAAAAAGATATACCTCAACATTGTACTTATAAGTACAGTACTTGAGTAAATGTACTTAGTTACTGTCCACGACTGCAGCTATAACAGCTGACCGGATGTGTCCAATCAAGGGGCTTAGGCGGTCTCCCATAGCAACAGCGGCGTGTTTGGGTGACAAACAGGCAAACCCTGTCTTCCAAGTAAACACATTTAAAAACCCAGGAGGGGATAAAAGAATAAGCACAAAATGCAACTTCTTAAGGAAAACATCTGCTGTTAATGGAAAACCGGCTGATAGTGATATACACAAAAGTATAATTCAGCAAAAAAGTTACCGTCGGTAATTCCTCACAAAAAGCTCTGTCTGCGAACAAGAACAAACAAAATGCAAGGAGGTCGGGGTTCGACCGCATTTTTTATGCGATATTATATCGAGGCACGACGTTATACTGTGTACATCTCACGCCGCATAATATGCGAACCGGGAATGCAAGCGCACCACACTACTAAGCCACTTTAGAATCCAAAGTGGAACGAACGCTCCCTGGGAACGCTTCGCTTTCATCCGTAGCCACGGCGCTTGTATAATGACAGGTGTTATTTGGTGAATGAGAAACTCGTTATATATACACAAGGAGAGTGTGCGATGACGGTAATGAGACCCTTGGAGTCCAGCGGGCAGCTGTTGTTTTTAGCCTAGCACATTCTGACGCTTCAGCCCGATGCTGGTAGGTTGGTAGGTGTATCTTATAATATATAGAACCCTGTTGATGCTGATAGGTGTATCTTATAATATAGAACCCTGTTGATGCTTAAACAGTAGGTGTATCTTAGAATATATAGAAAGCCGACAGACACTAACTTAAAGGAGCCGAGGCATGCCATCGGCCGCACGGGGGCCACACGTACACATGTTCAACCCAGGGGCGGCTTAAGGATCGGGAGGCCCCGTTCATGACGTCATAATTTTAATTAATAATTAATAATTATATAATAATAATAATTATACTTTAAGGTATAACTGGAAGGCAGAATGGGGGGGGGCCCCTGGAAGCTCGAGGCCCCCCTTTCAATTGAAACGATTGAAACATATATAAGGCCGCCACTGGTTCAACCCTTTGGCGACTCGCGCACAACCTCGGGTGACTCCTGCTTGCTGTGCACCGTGTATACTAGTAAGTCAGTTCAGCGCCTGCATGGGGAGGTTAAGGTTATTTAGTGTATGTAAGCCGCCACCGTGTATATGTGTGTGTGTGTGTACAGCCCTCAAAACATCTGAAACAGCATTTCAGAGCCTCTGGGAATGTCATGCTTATACAAGCAAGGAAAATGAAAGGAGAAAAAAAAAGAAAGACAACGTACAGTACACGCAGACATTTTGATATTGACTTGTTATGCTTTTGTGACTGTTGGAGGGGTTGGAGGAGAGAGAAAAAAAATCCCTGACAAATTGAATGTTAATCCATTTTGGTCGGGAACCCCTTATGGTGTCAGCATTACGTTATGCTTTAGCTATTGGACAATAGCAGATCTACAAGCTCGTAGCGCGCCACTCGGTGGCGCGCTACGAGCTTGTAGATCTGCTAGGAGCTTGTAGTTTTGCTATTTTTGAAAAAATCGAACGAACGACTGACATAGAAACATAGCTTTTTCAGAAACCTGTCAGGATGTATAGAAGACATTTTTAGAACCTGATCTCAGGTCAGAAGGGAAAACTGTCAGGATGTATAGAAGACATTTTTAGAAACCTGATCTCAGGTCAGAAGGGAAAACTGTCAGGATATAGAAGACATTTTTTTAGAACCTGATCTCAGGTCAGAATGGGTTAAACAGCGTGTATGCGGAGCCGTCACACCACAGCGGTATTGACAGCAGGGAACGTGTGTTGTCGCGATTACGGGGCGGCTCACAGCTTGTAAACGCCGGGTTATTACAGGTGTATGTGTCTGACGGTGACGAGGACCACACTCCTCTGCACGCTTCGTTTACCATCCGCCTCGCGTCGCCCCCACAACACACACACACACACACACACACACACAGACAGTGGTGGAAAGAGACAGTGGTGGAAAGTATTTAACTATATTATACTTGGAGTGCAAGATCACTTAGGTAGAGGTTTTGTGTTTGTGTTGGGACTGGATCCGTGGATCCGGAAAACCAGGACTTCAAAATGGGCCTATGGTAAAAATCGACAGGAATTAAGTCAAAATGGTTTTGGTTGATGCTCTGTAATGTCCGGATCAACTTTGTTTGCCTTTGTTTACGTACTAAAAGAGTGACTTTTTCAGCTGTTTCAGCGTATACAAAACGTAAGTGAACGAGGAGCATATTTTTGAATTATCAATTTCAAATCACTGGAGCAATAATTTGTTTTAAATTTCTTGTCCACATTTGGAGTTACATCATGGCTATACACAACTACTCAACCCACACCTCTACCAAAGTGGTACCTTTAAGTACACTTTTGAGGTATTTGTAGTTTACTTGAGTATTTCCAATTTACAGTAGTTTTACTAAATTACATTAATATTGTACTTTTACACCACTACAATTATTTGACAACTGTAGTTATAGTTCCTCCATCAGGTGCCCCAGCTGGCCAGAGGGAGGCAGAATAGAGGCCAGAATTACTATTGTAACTGTACTCCTAACTAACTCCTAAATATAACATGCCATACTTGTATACACGGTATAATGTAAAATACTTGTATTCAGACAACACAGTCAGTCAATAGTGCCATCAAACACATGACACTCAGCGTCAGTTAGACAAGACGTAAACAAAATGCTGCTGCAAACACATAAATCACTTAACCTTAAACTGTATACGTATTTGACTGGAGTCCCCCCCAGGGCCCTCATATATACCAGGCGCCCTCCTTTATTCCATCTATACAATACATTGCGACACATCGTGAGGTTGTGAATCGGGGCTATTTTCAAACGGTATAGCCCCCGGAAACAAGGACGAATAAACACAAGCCTCTGTGTTTGACAACATTTCTTTATCAAACACTGTGGATTGTATAATTTCTCAAAATGTGAAATATTAAGTCTTATTTTTGTTGTTGTTGTCGTCGTCGTCCCCCCCCAAACCACAGGCACAGGCCACTTCATGTTAACAATGGGACCTCACAGAAAAGGGCATTTTTTTCTGATTGCTGCAACAATGCTTAGCTTTGTTATCGGACCCACTGTGGGCGCAGCCGACGGGCTCCCAAACCAAAACAACAAGGTCCACGCCGGCCCGGGTGTAATTATGCGTGGCCATTTTAACGTAATATAGGGGGCAGAACATGAGATGCGTGGGAGAGAGAGAGAGAGACGACTGTCATGTTGTGTGGCGGTGGGCTCTGTGTGTCTGTGTGTGTGCGTGTGTGCGCCTGCATGTATATGCATGTGGGTGTCCTTGTAACTTAGCCTGCATGTGCTACAGAGCCCGGGAGGGAGTCAGGGTTTTTAAAAGAGTTCCAACACATGTTTTTCGGGGGTCCCGGGGAGACTGACAGCATTGTTTGGGTTTGAGCGTGGGCAGTTCAAAAGGACTGCTGGGGGATCAAAGGTAAGTCTATATACTATAGCGCCTCCGGGCTACCCCCAGATTAATATTACACATACTCTCTCTTCTCCACGGCAAAGACGGCACATTTATAAGCTCTGGGTTTTTTTTTTTTTTTTGGTTTTTTTTTTCAAATTCCTCTGAGGTCAATTAAAATACTAATCCTTAAAGTATGTTTCTACGTCTCCATATCTGAGGCGAGTCATTTTACGAAGGCGGTTGATGAATTTCACATGCGCTTTTTTTGACGCAACATTTTCCGCATAATATATTTATATGTTACGTTTTCCAATTGAAAGTGCGGTGGAAGTGTCAGCGTTATGTTCCATATCTAATCCAGACTTCCATATATACCCGCTTTAGAAAGCCTGACTGGCAGAGAGGGAACGCAGAGTGCTATATACACTGTGGCTTCCATTCGTAATTGTGTTGTCAAAAACATAAAGTAGGTCTAAGTCACAGAAGTATACAAAATGCAAAGTGAGTTGCATAAATATATATATATCTTTGCTGTCGGGAAGGAAACCACTTAACTCCATTTGAGGTTTTTGATTATTAATATTATTATTATTACCCTTATTATTATTATTATTTTCATAAATAAGTGCTATTGAACACCCTTTACGTCTGTGTGCTGTTTAGAAAATATTTGACGAGTGAAAAGTAGGACAAAAACCTCTTAACTCCATTGGACCCTCAAAATGGTCTGCTAAAAGCCGCTAACTCCACCACCTCTCGCCCTCTCGTGCAAGTATAATTGACAAAATATAAAGTCACAGCAATAATAACATTTATGAGGCTGTATTGCTTTGTTTTCAAAGTATAAGAAAAAAATCTTATTTTTCATTTCCTGACAAAATGAACATTTTGGAGTTAGGTGGTTTCTGCCCGACAGCAGAGACATGCTGCTATAGTGCTATACTCTCTGTGTACACTGTGAGTACATTGTGTGAGTACACTGTGTGAGTACACTGTGTGAGTACAAAGTGGGATTCTGTTATTCTGCTATACTACCCTCTGCGTACACAAGTGTCTATTTGTACGTCTCTAAATGTTTTGATGAATTGAACAAGGTGGACCCTCTTGTAAACAAGTGTAATGCTTCATTGGGTCGTCCACTCACAGTTAACAGCCTTTGTATTGAGTTGTGCTTGAAATGCACTGTAATTCTGCAAACTGTTAATACATATTTCAATCAATCAATGAATTATGTTATTCTGCTACTATACCCTCTGTGTACACATTCATTATGTCATTCTAACCTCTGTGTACACATTAATTATGTCATTCTACCCTCTGTGTACACATTCAAATACACATTCAAACATTCGACGTGCATAAATGCAGGCCGATACTGAACAATCATGACCCAGAATGAAAAATTACAATGATGAATTATACCAGATGAGTCACAAAAACATATTTTGTTGTCTTGTGACTTGTTTCTCCCCTATTCATTTGTGTGTGTGTGTGTGTGTGTGTGTGTGTGTGTGTGTGTGTGTGTGTGTGTGTGTGTGTGTGCGTGTGTGTGCATGCTGTGATCACAGTTAGATATGTGCCAACTTGCATATTGTGTAAAACACAAAACTTTTTCTTTTCTCCAAACTTTTCGGTTTGCAATCTACAGAGGCTTTTGTCAAAATGTCGTACTTTAATCGAATTATGTTAAAATAAACTTGACAAAAAGCTTTAGTATGAGACATGAATGTATATGAATATATATATTCTTCCAGAGCGAACGTTTTAACTCATATAATTTGCAGATAATTCTGGGGGGTCCTTGACATGAAAAAGGTTGAGCGCCACTGACACAGAAACATAGGTTTTTTCAGAAAAATGTTTCCTTTTGTATGTTTTAGTCTCCTCCAAAATAATTATTAAAATAAATGAAAACAGTATATGAAAAAAAACACGCCTCCCCTCACGTATTAGAAGGACAATATCAGTCACCAGAAGAAAAAAAAAAGGTTGGGTATGTTTTTGATGAATCCATCATGGTTAAAATAAGAGTTGTATGGAGTTAAGATGTTCACATAAGCCTGAGTAGACGATAAATGACCAAGGTTATATATATATTTTTTAAGTGAAATATGCCTTTAACCAATTTCAACCTGGGTGTGCCTCTAAAATGTCTGTCCAAACTAAGTCCCAAATGTCTTAAGAGGTCTTAGAGGTCCTGTATAGGTGTGACAGCGGTATACACGGCTGGATGCCTGCTTCTGTCAGGGTGACCTCATGTGTTTGGCACACAGCGAGAGAGGGGCTATCGGCTTTCCCCCTGTGCAGATTCGTCCACAACACCCCCCCAAGGGGCGTGCGTGCGTGCGTGCGTGCGTGCGTGCAAGTATGCATGTTTGTCTCTAAAGAGGGGCCTTCGTGTGTGTGTGTGTGTGTGTGTGTGTGTGTGTGTGTTTATGTGTGTGCATCTGAAGAGGGACCTTGAGAATGTATAAGCGTGTGTGTGTGTGTGTGTATGTGCACACGCGTGAGTTTGTGCGTGTGGGTGGGTGGGTGGGTGGGTGCACTCATCTTCTCCCCCAGCCCGGTCTACAAGCGGTGCATTTATTTGAGTGCGAGAGAGCGAGAGTTGGAGATGAATTATATGACATGAAATATTAAGGGACTCCCGACGTTTGTAAGACGGACGAAGACCGAGAGAGAGAGAGAGAGAGAGAGAGAGAGAGAGAGAGAGAGAGAGAGAGAGAGAGAGAGAGAGAGAGAGAGAGAGAGAGACGGAGAAAGCATAGGGGGGGAGGGGGGGAGAGAGAGAGAGAGAGAGATATGAACTGGCTGAACTCTGCAGGACTCCCCTTCCTCTTCTCCTCCTCCTCCTCCTCCCCCACCTCCTTCCTGCCTCCTCACATTTCCTCTCAGCCTGTTATGTATGCTCATGATAATGTGGGTCACTCTCACAGTGTGTGTGTGCGTGTGTGTGCGACTGTGCGCGCGTGTGTGTGTGTGTGTGTGTGTGTGTGTGTGTGTGCGTGCGCGTACCTTCCGACCCCTTCCGTCACATGCGGAGTGTTTATACGCGTGGATTCTAACGGCATGGTATTTAGCCAGCGGTCAGAAGAGGCTGCTGCTCCGAGCATTCTTTCAGGCGGTGACGATTTAAGTGACATCAGGTGTGTGCACATGTCACACCTTGAACAACATTATACTGAATGTTATCGGTAGGCCTCGGTATATATATATACATTCTATATTTGCATAGGGCTATAGATATTTTATCTATAATGCAGTGTTGATTTTGTCGACTATATAAAACTATGACGAAGAAAATGTTCGTCGACTACCTTTTTTCACTGATGAAAACCGAATGGAAACTAAATGAAAACTAGGCTATGACGACAATTAAAAAACCAGACTAAAATGTTATAGCGACTAGTTAGGACAAGAGATCCGGTATAAAGTAAAAGATACACAAGTCATTTTACACTTGGTCGCATGCTGAAAATAGCCGATCTTGTGAGCTTGTAGATCGACTATTTTCGGAAAGTGTAAAAATGGTATCAAGGCCCGCCAAAGCCGACTAATTCTTAGTTGACGGAAATAGCCGACTAATTCTTAGTTGACGGGAAATCGGATGATATTTAGTCGACTAAAACTAGGACTATAACACTAAAACTATTCCGAAGACTTATAGCTGTCAAAACACAACACTGTGTGTGGAAGTAGGGTCTGTGTTGCTATAATAATCTGGCAAAAAGCCTTTGGACCAATCGATGCCGACGTTCCGTGTGCACTGTGCACACGACGCGGCCATTATTATACCTTTGAATTATTTATGTTCTTCTCAAAATGAAATCAGGCTCCCGATCGGGGGGGGGGGGGCTGAAACCCAGCCCAAACTTGAAGTCATGCGCCGTATTAGAGAGATGCATTATGGATGACTTGACAATTATAAGGCATGGCTGCAACGTGAAATGTCAGATCCAAAATGGAAGCCGTTTACAACACCGTTCCAAACGTGGATCCACAAGATCCACGTGATTAGTTTACTCACAACGTCTCTCTATGTGTGTCAACACGTGCGGGCCAGTGTGTGTGCACTATTCCTGAACGTTGTGTTCGTATAACCCGCAAACCACACATCCTATACTCGTTATACCATAACCCATTCTGACCTGAGATCAGATTAAAAAAAAAATGTCTTCTACGTACATCCTGACAGTTTTCAGAAAAAGCTATATGTTTCTATGTGTCAGCCGTTCTTCGATTTCTCAAAAATAGCAGATCTACAAGCTCGCGCTGCCACTTGGTGGCACGCTATGAGCTTGTAGATCTGCTATCGGCTGTCCAGAACCAGCACCAAAGCCTCTGCCCGGGCTCTGGACCCCTATATCTCCATATATATATGGAGTCTATATCTGCATAGACTCTATATTTGGGCATGCCTGACAAAGAACTCCATACATGGGCATAAAAGGGACACTGACATAAATAACTGGGTGCAGGGGCATTCCTTTCCAACTTGCATCGTTCCAAGTAGGCCAGTGCCCAGCGACGGGCACCGCTCTAATTATGCTCAAAGACAAAAAAAAGATCAAAGTCACCTCTTCAAAACAAATCTACGTGTCAACCACATGCTATAGAATATGTGATGATTTGCTCAAATATGGCCCTTATTATGGTCCATGACTTGGATTCCATTTGCTGAAGAAATTTCCAAGACCACCACTATACATAATAATAATAATAATAATAATAATAGCTTGAATTTATATAGCGCCTTTCATGAACCCAAGGACGCTTTACAAAATGTACCAACAACAATCAACAATATATGCTATATAAGCCTGAGAGAATAAGTGTGTGTTTTTTTCCACACACATTTACACATTTTAGAAGCTTTAGATGCACCGCATTAGAATATGTTTAGATGTTATACAGTGTGTATCATAACAGCTTACACAGCCGTGGGGAATCTGGAGAGATCAATGAATCATTCAAATGCTAAACCTGCTGAAGTGTTATTTGCCGAGAAAACAAGCTTTCCCGTGTTTATGAGGTGACCGTGAGACCCCTTGGTGTGGTTCTTATGTCTCCCCTTTGTATTTAGGGTCTCTTCCTTGAGGCTGGAACCTTGACATGCAGTCAAACGTGCCAATGGAAGAAAAGAAAAAAAAAGTGATATAGTGATAGTGATAGTGACACAATAGCATGGGTCCCATGCAGGGAAAAACGCCATTCTCTAAAAACGCTAAAACGCTTGGGAACCACACGGTTTAGGGCCTTTATAGGGCTTCTGAATTGACCCTTTAACAAGTCTGTAACTCTGACAGCATAATACACAAATGGAACCAAATGGACCCGTTATTGTAGGGTCCATTATGGCTGTATGCCGTCGGAGTTATATTATGGGGAGAGCTTGGCATTTTAAAAAAGTTTAAAAACCACCGACGCACATACGTATACTACTGTATACATAAATAGTGTGTGAATCATTTCCGTTATGTTATAGTATCTGTGTGCGTGTGCGCATGTGTGTGTGCATGTGCGCGCATGCGTGCGTGCCTGCATGCGTGCGTGTGTGTGTGTGTGTGTGTGTGTGAGAGAGAGAGAGAGAGAGACCACAGCAGGGAATGTGTGCTATGCCAGGCTCTATATTAAACACCGACCCCGTGTGACCTGCAGTCATGCTCTGCACGCGCGGTGAGCACACACCGTTGGCATCCATCACTATGGTAACGATGCCACACACACACACACGCACACGCACGCACGCGCCATCACACCGCACGCTTGCACTCGCACGCGCACACACGGGCAGCGATTTGCTTGATAAACTCAGAGGGATTTCCAGCACACACACACACACACACACACACGACACACACACACACACACACACACGGGATATGGGTTTAAACAGATGTGGCATGCGAGCCAGCAAAACTATCACATAGCAAGAAGCAACCCTGGGAAGCAGAGTCCTCCACCATGCCCCTAGAAGGGGAGGGGGGAGGAGGGGGGAGGGGGTGAGGGGGAGGAGGGGGAGGTGAGGGGGGGAGGGGCTCCCGCTGCAACTATAAAAGTGCTATCTTACACCTTAACACCATCAGCAGATCAACTCCACACAGCAGGAAAACTGTGGAACTGGGGCAGAGAGAGAGAGAGAGAGAGAGAGAGAGAGTTCTGTATTTACCTGCTGTGTAAAACGTCAGGTCTATATAGTGATAAATTGGGAGGTGTGTGTATATATAAAGTGCTGAAGACACAAAAACCTGCCTATCCGGCATGCAGCAGCGTCATCTCACATGAGGTCTTATCAACTGTACGTTCAGTCAGCAGCAGCGCGCACAACATCCGCTCTGACCACCGTTAAGTGTTATACGAGGGGAAAAATATATCTCGGAGAGATGAAGACGTTTGCCAATTTGTGCCAGCAGACGATGTCCCGAGATCCAGATGTAGAGGAGTGTGGAATGTAAAAAAGCTGCCTATATATGCTGTATACCAATATGTTGGGGAGACGCGGGACATATGGCGCTTCCACGAGCGTGCAGCTGTTGTTTTTTTTTGGTGGGTGGGGGGGGGGGGGGGGGGGGAGATAAATAATAGATACAAGTCTTTCACACGGTCCTGAAGACAGCTAATGAGAGAGAGAGAGAGAGAGAGAGAGAGAGAGAGAGAGAGGGGGAAACCAATGTTTTGTTTACCAGTTTTTTTAGAGCCTAAAGGAGTGAAATAGAGGGAGAAAATAAATCAGTATCCACCAAGTAAAGGAGTTCCAAAGCTATAACATTAGCATCTAAAGCACTGCCATTAGGTATCCTAAACACAAGCACACAAGTGCAGAGTTCTATTCTTGGTCCCCCTGTTTGTGTTTTTTCCTCTCTTTGCCCAAAATAGGCAGTCTAGTATAAGCTCAGCATCTCGACACGTCGCGAGCCTGTTCATCTGAATATTTATGTATTCATGTATTTTTTCCCAAATGGTTGCCTTAATAGTATTATGACCAGAAAAAGGGATACTAAAGTTTTTAAACACCTTTTGTGCTATAATAAAGGACGTCTTTTCGAATAAAACCGTAAGGGGGGACGGACTGACTTCTGACTTCCGGTGCATTCATTCAGCTGCCACAAAAACGTTGAGCATGCGGGGGCCGTGTTATAACATTCCAATAACGCGGCCCTCGGGCCAAATTAAGCCGCAGATTTCCGGGGGGGCCCCGCTATATAGCTCCTCCCTGAGGGGGCGAAGCATGCGTTTTGGGGGGTGGTGGTGGGCTTTGCTCCGTGTGCGTTTCCCACCATTTGTTTGGATCATTAAACTTGCAGTTTACAGCAACGTCATTTCAGACAAGAGAGACAGTGTTACAGATTATGTCATTGCATGTGACACAGGTGTGCACCTACAGTATACAGCCATCTCGAGGTACAACATTTCCAGTAGAAAACAGTAGCCTGATAGTGAGTGAGTGAGTGAGTGAAATAATCTTTATCTTGTCCATGATGTGTGTGAGTGTGTGTGTGTGTGTGCGTGTGCTCGTACGTACGTGCGTGTGCGTGTGCGTGCCGGCAAGGACAAGTGATTAACCCATTCTGACCTGAGATCAGATTCATACGAGGTTTCCACTGGACACACACTGGTCTGATTAACCCATTCTGACCTGAGATCAGATTCTATATAAAATGTCAGTCGTTCTTCGATTTTTCAAAAATAGCAGACCTACAAGCTCATAGCGCGCCACTCGGTGGCGCGCTATGAGCTTGTAGATCTGCTATTTTTCAATAGCTAAAGCATAACATGATGCCGACACCAAAATGGGTTCCCGGTCAGAATGGGTTAACCGCGTTGAGAAGAGGCACCTCGCACACGGGGGGGAACAACACACATCATAACGCCACTTTTTAATTCGGTTGCCAATGGCTGTTTATGCGCTACACTAATTACTGCCGGAGAATAATCATCTCTCCTCCGATTCCGCTCTGGAACGCCTAGAGGCATTCCTTTTCTCCTCTCTTAGACACACACACACACACGGGCACACACTCACACACACACACAGGCACACACACACACACACGGGCGCACACACACACGGGCACACGCACACATGCACCTTAGTGTGATAGCGAAGAAAGGTTGCCGTCTTTGGGGGGCGTCCACAATGGAAATAAGCCTTTTATAAGGCTTTTATACAATCAAATCAAATCAATCAATCAATCAAATAATCCATGCCACCCGACCCTATATATACTTGCCCTGCTGTCTCTGTGTGGTTCTGCTTTTACACCATTCATCCATGCTGCCCTCCTCCTATATACCAAGTCGTGCCGGCCCATCATGTCTCTGGTGTTTTTCCACACTAGACTAATGGGCCAAAGTGTTACACTGTATAGTGTTGGGAGTGGACAGGGGTCCCTTTTCTCTGAACGCCTGCCAAAAGGAAACCATTCACAGGGCAACACAACAACATCATCCAAAGAGAGGCTGCAGCAGCAGCAGCAGCCAGGCTTGAGTCATATTATTGTATTGCCTCGAATAGAAGGAGGGAGGTGGGGGGGGGGGGGGGGGGGGGGGGAGAGAAAAAAGGGCCTGTTTGCTCTTGGTAATCTTGTCTCCCCCCCCCTCCACCCCCCCCTCCCCCCACCATGCATGCTAGCGCTTCAAAAGGGTTCATCTCGTTACGCTAAATTGCCACGCCAATCTGGTGTGTGTATAGGAGCTCATTGAGGGGGGATTCAACAGGTCTGGCAACCGCTCACAACAGCCCTATTTGCTTATCGTCATTCACGGCACAATTGTCACATTTTTTTCTCTTTTCTTTTCTTTTTTTTGCCACTTTTCAAGCGCTGTATATACCAGTGGGGCAGTCAGAGAGATATTTTGTGAAGCCACTAAGGAAATGAAAGTTCATATAATGGCCTGTTGTGGCGCTGTCACTGGACCCAGAAAAAACCCATAGCCCCTGCATAGAAGTCCATGTATTTCGGCCCAACTTCACCTAGACTGTATTACCTATAAACATGGTCATGAATACTTTTTGCTTCCAGTCACTAGTTTAAAGGCTCATTTATAATGTCATAATATTCTTTTTGAAAATTATGGTCCCATTTATTAAAAAATGACCATAAAGTCGCGCATGTTCTGAGGGGCGTGGCTACCGTTACAGTCTATGAACGGGATCCCCCACCCACTCGAGTCAAAATAAAAACCAACGAAGAAGAAGGGGGAAGTCCCGCCTCGTTGTCTGGGGCCAGCCAATGGGCCAGCTGGCCTGAGCTGGGCCAAAACGGATCTAGAAAGATGGCGACTTCCATTGCAAGGACTGACAGGCTTCATTTTACGTTCACGTTAGACCCGCGGAACGCTTTGTCCATATTTTTTACAGTCTATGGTATATACACATACGCTATACTTTCATTGAGCCTGCCCTGCCACCAACAAAAAGCAGCTGTGTGGGTTAACCCATCCTCCGTTATGCTATGCTTCATAGCTATTGAAAATAGCAGATCTACAAGCTCATAGCGCCGTGCCACCGAGTGGCACGCTATACGAGCTTGTATAGGTGTGCTATTTTTTTGAAAAATCGAAGAACGACCGACATGGAAACATGGGCTTTTTTCAGAAAACCGTCAGGATGTAGACGACTTTTTTTTTTCTTATAGAATCTGATCTCAGGTCAGAATGGGTTAAATATCTGTCTATATAGGAGGCACCGGGCAGGAAAATAAGGCTGTCCTTTTCAGGGACACTAACTCCGTGCTGGAAATAAATTGTATAACCCATTCTGACCTGAGATCAGATTTAAAAAAAAAAGTCTTCTACATCCTGACAGTTTTCTGAAAAAGCTATGTTTCCGTGTCAGTGGTTCTTCGATTTTTCAAAAATATCAGACCTACAAGCTCGTAGCGCGCCACTTCGCGGCGCGCTATGAGCTTGTAGATCTAGCTATTTTTCAATAGCTAAAGCATAACATAATGCTATAACACCAAAAGGAGTTGCTGCCGAAAATGTGATAAAGCCCTCAGGGTGACATGTCCACCACCACCAACAACAACAACAGAAGCAGCAGCAGCATTTTGTTCGGTCCAACTATGATGTCATCATTAAGGGGATTGATTTAGGAGAGAGAAAAGTCTCCGGACAAATCCCATTACTCAATTTTATGCCTCCTCCTCCTCGCGCCCCCCCCCCCTCCATCCATCAACAGTGACCCTTGAAATCAAGAGTGAAAATGTCCCAATCTATCTCTATATCTAACTATAAATGCACCGAGTGTGTGTGTGTGTGTGTGTGTGTGTGCGTGCGTGCGCGCATGCCCAAGCCGAGAGCTATAAGGCATAGGCAGAATTCTGCGATAATTGGTGAGAAGGTGATGCTTTCTGTATACCCGTGATCTCTGCGTCCTGAAGCGCTTGTTGTATAGACTTTTTTTTCCCCAAGTTTGCGCATCCGCTATTGTTCGTGTTCTTGTGAATTTCTTGTAAAATGTGAATGCAAATAACGATGTTAAATGTGTGAGCGTGTGTGTGTGTGTGTGTGTGTGGCGCGTGTGTGTGTCTACAGTACGTGTGTCGTAACTGGAGAACTGTTCGCCCCACCGACTTCAAATTCGACAAAAAAAATAAAAATAAATCAAATTCTGATGATTTTCTCTTTTTGAATAGTTATGTTGCTACATGTATAGCAATAGCTGATGAGACACAGAGAGCGCGGGCCGGCATCAAGGGTAGAACAACGGATACGTTACACCAGGTGTCAATGGGTTAAGAACATTTGAGCATGTGGTGTGTGTGTGTGTGTGTGTGTGTGTGGTGACAGGTGTATCCAGTATATAGTGTGACACCTCATAAATCCATTTCCTATACAGTACATATCCTCGTATCATTAAAGGTATAGTAAGTGATTTCACTCAAAAAACCTTAGGTTTCGTTTTTGGCTGTGGGACCAAAGCCTTCGTCCAATCAGGATAGAGAGTCAAAACGAAACCTAAGGTTTTTTGGCCCCCAGGGGTTAACTGGGGGACAGGGAGGAACTCCTTATATGGTCAGCACACTCTATAGTAGTGAGGATTATCACAACAAAACAAAAAAATAAGTGATATTTGAATTAAGTTAAATCACTTACTCTACCTTTAACCACTTCAACCGTATAATACATGTTTGTCCGTGGGGTCCCCCAGGGGTCTGTACTTGGCCCCCTCCCTTTGTTCCCTCAACAACAACCAGATCTCTTCCTCGGACGATCCGAACACAGTCATGCCAAGAGTATAGTATAGTGACACTACGGTTCATTGCAACGGTATATAGTTCACAGTTTATAAACACACTAAACCCAAGTGTTTAAGGTTATAAACACTTATTTGTAACACTTTTTAAAACGTGTCACAGTGTTTAGATTGTAAACCAGACCAAACATGTTTAAATCGCCAGTGACACTTTTTAAACACATAAACGTGTTTAGTTTTTACAATCAAAGTCAGTCATATAGGTGTTTAGAATTCAAACACTAGGTGTTCTCGTGAGGTGTTTGAGTTAACTCGTGTTCTACTGTATTTTATGACCATTAATAAACATTTGGCATTTTATTATTGCACACTGTTGTTTTAGGTCTTAAACGTGTCACATGTTCCAGGGATTTACATGGTAACCTGCAAAACATGTCAGTCAGCCCGTCATGCCCTGTGACACGCTCCATGCATATATAGCCAATACAAAATGCATTCCATATGTTGATCTGACCTCCGACCTCGTCTGACCTCATCAAACCCTGTGCACCTGACAGGGTTTCCCACCGCTGCCCCAACCTTTGATCTCCATATATGGAGCTGACCTGTTATGTGACATTCCTGACCTCATCAAACCCGGTATGCACTCAAAGACACGCTCCATATAAGGCCAGACCTCATCAAACCCTGTACACTGACCCCCCCCCCCGGCACTGCCACCCTTCGAACTCCATATATGGAGCTGACATGTTCTTCATGACATTCCATTTATGTCGATCTGACCTCATCGAAACCCCGCACACACTCAAGAGAGGAGGGATGCAATTGCAGGGACAGGAGAGGACGGAAAATCCACTTCTTTCCTCCTTGCCTTTATCTCTCTCTCTCTCTCTCTCTCTCTCTCTCTCTCTCTCATCTCTCTCTCTCTCTCTCTCGTGTGATTTCCCCAGACTCTCAAGATGATTCTCTGCTACTGTACTACTAGTACTTTTCCCACAGCACAGCATTAATCAAAAAAAGACAAAAAGAAAGAAGAGAAAAACAAAGAACAACCACGTCATCATCCAGCATTCAGTGTATAACAACTATAATAATTCCCCCGTCCAGGAATAGCTTCTCGTCACGACTTACTGTATATGCTCGCGTGCACGCAGTGTCATGTCGCGGGCCCTTTTTTCATTGCGCTCCTCCTTCTCACTCCCACGTTTTTTATCCCCTGCGTTTCCGAGTCTCTCCCGGCGGCTCGCCATATATATATATATATATATATATATATATATATATATATATATATATATAACTGCAGGCGTCATGGGGTTTGCGGGGCTGACGACAAAAGGGCACAGACACGGGGAAATAGCACTGCTTAAAAAACCCCAGTCGTGACGACGCGAGAGCAAGATGCAAAGCCGCCCTCTCTGTCTGCGAGACTCTCTCCCACCGTGGTCTCACCGGTTTAATCCAGACCCACAGAGATGTTTTTTTTTTTTTTTTTTCATAAGGGGAGACCGAGTTCACCCTTATGGTTGTGCACATTTAGAGCTCAAAATGCTGATTACTCTATTATCGATTACACCTTCGGGTTTAATTGAACAATCGAGAGGTTTTTTTATTTATTACTCTATCAACAAATTGACTGAATCGGTTGTTTTTCCGATTGACCCCTATATACGCCATATACATTTGTCGTCGTCTTTCGGGAAAAATACCCGAAAAACAGTCGAACCACGAGCTCACTCGTTTGTGTCCCGCGAGTGTTTTACAGATCCAGGGAATGTTTTCCTTTTATACTACGAGTATAGGGCAACCAAATGGTCAGCTACGTCCCTGCTGTTTGCGCAGCCTTAGCACGCGCACGTCGCACACGCACACACATGCACGCACGCACATATGCACATATGCACATATGCACATGTGCACACACACACACACACACACACACACACACGGTCCAGGGAGGAGAGCTTGTACAGTATACAGTATACAGCACAGCACCACTCAGTTCAGACGGGGTCACAATTTATTTATCATTCTTTTTATTATTGTTATTTTTTTTGCTGAGTGAGCATGGCCTCTTCTTTCAGAAGGGGTGACCCTGTTGGACCTTCTTATTATACGTATACAGTATACGCATATGCATCCGCTGCAGCTGGGAGCGCGCCAGCACAACGACCTGTCTTCTATACACTGCTGTGGTACGAGCTCAAAGCACCTTGCTCAAGGGCTGCCCGCACAGTGAAGACCGCAGTGCAGCACACTCTGGCACAAACGAGACCAACAACTAAAACAATAGTACACTCCTCTACAACACTCCACCAGGCTGGGTGAGTGAGCTAGAACTATTAGAGTTGTACGAGTACAAGTACTTTATTTTTTTGTACTCGCCGATATACCGAGTACCGGTACGAGTACTTTATTTGGTATAACAACTTATTTTACGCCCTTTGTCTCGTATAGATGCAAATGGATCTCCGATCTACGCATTTCTTATGCTTGTAGATCGGCTGTTTTGGGGCGATTTGCTGCAGTGCTGGGGTCAGACTTCGGGTCAAAGTATCAGGAACCGGTTTCCGAGTATACTTGAGGGTGGTATATCGGCCCCCCGATACCAACCGATACCAGTATCGGAAACAACTCTAATAACCATGCAGGCCTCATGTAACCTGACGCTGCCAGATGAGGGCGGTATTGCGGAAACATATTCCCCAACACAACACTCATCTGGGATCTCTGACGGAGTTGAGCCCTGAGTCAGATCTGCTTCGTACCAAACCAATCAGCGTGAGCTAAAGGCGGGATGCGGATGTGACGGTATATAGACACGTCGATATGATTGGTTGTGTTTGCACGCCCACACAGTGATAGCCAGACGCTCCCATCCAATCATCTACCATGTATCTTGAAAAAAAGGAACAGCCCCGTCATCGAATTTGCTTCCGCGATCCCAGATCCAAATAAGCTGTGAAACAAATTTGTGTAGCAAGCTTTTTGGATCTGGCAGCGTCAGGTTAGGCCTCATGGCCAGGCCTGGCAAACTGTGGAAGTCAAGTATACAGCCAATAATGTGGAATGGGGATATGAACTCTGTAGCAAACAAATCCATAGATTTGTGTGTGTGTGTGTGTGTGTGTGTGTGTGTGTGAGAGAGAGAGTTTTGGAGTAGTAGCAGCAAAAAAAAAAAGTGAGAACTCAAAGAGAACTTGTTCGGTTTTTGGCAAGCCCCCCCCCCCCCCCCCCAAAAAAATAATTTCATTCTTTTGAAGTAATGTACGCTGCCAGCTAAAGTCGTAAAAGGCAAAGCGAGATTAATTTAGAAATAGGGGCAATCTTTCAAATCTTTGAAAAGTGGACAAATCAAAAATCATTTCACCTTCAAAGGCGTCCGAGAACGCCATTTTTTTCCCCCGCCAGTATACGAACTCCTCTCTCTCTCTCTCTCTCTCTCTCTCTCTCTCTCTCTCTCATCAATCCTACCACCTCCTCCTCCCGGGCAAGGCCAAGGTGAGCCGAGAAGACGCCGTTGCACGCACGCAGGAGTGTTCCGGTGCAAGACAGTTCCTTAACCCATTCTGAACGGGAACCCATTTTGGTGTTGGCACTCATGTTATGCTTTAGCTATTGAAAAATAGCAGATCTACAAGCTCATCTACAAGCTCACGAGCTTGTATAGGTCTGCTATTTTTGAAAAATCGAACGACTGACAATTTTTAGAATCTGATCTCAGGTCAGAATGGGTTAATCAGACCCAGTGTGTGTCCAGTGGAAACCTCGTATGAATCTGCTCTCAGGTCAGAATGGGTTAAGAGTGCACGCACGGGCCGCTCGTTTTAAAAATGCAGGAGCAATTATACCCCCGCTGGTCTGGTGTCTGAGCGAGGGAGCGAGGACACCGACTGTCCCCTCCTCCTTCAACCCCCTCGCCGGCGCGGCCCGGCCCGGCCCTGGGGAAACACGAGCGTTGTTTTCCAGTCCTGAGTCGCTATATGCCGTGTCATCGAGAGAGACGGGGCGGCGGAGAGAGCAGACACCGGCCCGGGCGGATACTGTTACGCCTGGAACAAAAGCCCTTCTGCGCCCGTCTGTCTGTCTGTCTGTCTGTCTGTCTCTCTGTCTGTCTCTCTCCATCCCTCTGTCTGTCTGTGTGTCTGTCATTCTGCCTGCCTGTCTCTCTCTCCGTTTGCCTGTTAGACCCATTCTGACCTGGGAACGATTCTACAAATGTCTTCTAAATAATGACACTTTTCTGAAAAAGCTATGTTTCTATGTCAGTCGTTCTTCGATTTTTCAAAAATAGCAGACCTACAAGCTCGTAGCGCGCCACTCGGTGGCACGCTATGAGCTTGTAGATCTGCTATTTTTCAATAGCTATAAAGCATGACATAGTGCTGACACCAAAAAGGGGTCCCTGCCCAGAATGGGTTAAAATGGTACGTGGTGGTATGTATAAAGCGCCTTCATCCAAGGCGCTTTACAGAGATTGTGCCAAAATTGACACATCGATGGCGGAGGGAAACCATGCAAGGCACCGAACTGCACATCGGGAGCAATTATAAGGGGGTTCAGAGTCTTGCTCAAGGGCGCTTTGACACTATAAATCTCGGAATCGAACTGGCAACCGTTGCGGTTCCCATGCAAAGTCACACCCCATGAGCCACTGCCGCGGTGAAAGGAAATTATGACAATCTCAACTGTCGACGACTGTATATGTCTGATAAAGTCTGAGAGTATATACGCCTCCAAAATACAATATGTATGTTTGAGTATTCAAAAGTATACACATTGCAAAGTAAAATGTATTTTTTTTTAATATCAGCGCATTATTGCTGTATTGAAATGCAACACATTTTTCCTCCCAAAATTAAAGGATTCTCTTGCAGATGCAGTATGCAGATTCTTTATACGAGCATAGCATCGCGACGCATTGTGAGCTTGTAGATCAGCTATTTGTTATTATGTTCTTGTTGTATAATGTCTGTTTGTCTTAAAAAAAAAAACCCAATAAATATACTTTATAAAAAATAAAAATAAAACTATATTTGAATCAAGGCTCAAGTGGTTAATTTGTAAAAAAAAAAAAAAAGTACTTAAAATTTAGTAAAAAAAAAAAAAAAAAAAGTACTATTATGTATCTTTGGCATGAAACATCCCCAAATAAAAACAATTACAAAAACAACTCAAATAAACGTACATGATTACCGTCCAGGGCCCACGCCTGCCCCCGCCTCCCCCAGCCCCTAAACACGCTGGTAACATGGAGCTGTCGTACGGTACGCCATCATCTTACACTTCCTTCTGTAAATACTCCTCTCTGCCCCCACCACCCCCACCACACGCCCCTTTGACGGGGACCAAACAAGATGTTATCTGCCCCCCCCTGTGAATTCCAGCTATGCAGTCTCGCGTAAACAGAGGCGCCCTCTCGGTTTGCACCGAGAAGCCCCGCGCCAAGTTACAGTAACTTGGTGACCCAGCTAGCGGCATTCATCTGCCGATCATTTGGCATCACGCTCAGAGCTATAGCATTACGGTTATACAGTTTGTGTTGGCCGTAATAAAAATAAAAAATATATACATTTGTGCAAACTTATGAATTCCAAACTATATGTGGTCGTCTTCATGTGAGCCATCATAGCATAAACAGTTTAAAACCAGTAAGACGCGCAAACGCGGGAAGCGAACGCAGCTCGTACATATTTGGGTTTTGGACGTATAGCTGCTTTGGGGACTCCTTATATGGTTATGGCTGAGTCATGGTGACGTAATCACTCAGCTCCATATATGGGCACAAAAGCGGGACAGACAGACAGACACACAGACAGACAGACACACACACACAGACATGATCTGCTAGGTCTCATATAGTAAGTGCTCACTGCGTTCGCAAAAAGCAACATTTACATTTTCAGTATAGCTATTTATTTGTCATGAAAACACCCCCGTTTAAATCAGTATATGACGTGATTATACTCGCAACAATACAGGAGGACTGAGATGTTCTCACGGCCCGTGCAGAGGTGCAGGGGTGAGCTGCAGGGTTTAGATGTTTAGCTGTTTATCTCCCTGCACAGAGAGCACACTATGCACTTTTTAAAACCACTCGGTTTCTGAAAACGAAGCAGAGTATAGACATGCCTGCACGTCTATAGTGTCACACACCGGGGGGGGGTGCAGTCAGTGTATAGTATTTCCACCACCGTGTCATTGTGAATAAAACATGTTTTTTTTTTCTTCTTCACGCCGCGTTTGATTTCATCATATACAAAAAAAAACGCTGTGTGTGTGTGTGTGCGGCTTCGTCGTTTTACACGACCTCATGTGTGTGTGTCTGACTGACGGCTTATGGCGTTATTATTATGCGAGCGATATTATTAAATCCTCGAATTGAACGGGATCGTGTTCCTCTGTTATACGGTATGTATACCGATGGTTCTCAAAGTGGGGGTGGGGGGTGCGTGCGTGTGTGTGTGCGTGTGTGTGTGCGTGTGCAAGGGAGTTAAGAACCAAATGGACCTTTACACAGGACAGTAACGGGGTCCAATTGTACACTCTAAGGCCTCTTTTACACGGCGACCATCTCCAGATAAAACGGCAAAGTCCCGTTGCGTTCTCATTTTTTTTATATTGACCCTTTTTACACGAGAACGCAGGCTTTATGGAAAACGCTATAATGTCGCGTTTTTTTCACCGCACCTGAAAACACCATTGTCGTCTAAAAAGGACACACCGGCAAACGATACTTTATTTAGCTCAAATGCAGAATAAATAACGGGCCTGGGACGTGAAAACCACTGTGCTCTGCATAATCCTTTTCCGAAGACGAGGCCAGCCATTGTTGTGTGGATGTCCTTCTACTATACTACCATGGAACGTTATTTACATGGATGTAGGGAAAATGGAGGGAGGGGTATCTGCATGGTATTATTATTATACAGGTGGCGTCTCCACATACAGCCTTGTCCTTTTGCCAACGGGCCACAGATGGTGGCACTATACGTGCCCGGGCACAGTCTGCAGGGCATCCCCCTCCAAGCATGAGGGCCAATGGGAGGAGGAGGAGGGGGGGGTGAGAGAGAGAGAGAGAGAGAGAGAGAGAGAGAGAGAGAGAGAGAGAGAGAGAGAGAGGAAAAAACAAGAAACATGAATGACTCGGTCATAACTGCCAGATGCAGCCTGCAGCAAGATGCCATGATTATTGTATCGCCGTGCCTGTAGTTAAAGGTAGAGTCAGTGATTTCACTTAATTCAAATATCACTTATTTTTTTGTTTTGTTGTGATAATCCTCTCTACTATAGAGTGTGCTGACCATATAAGTTGTTCCTCCCTGTCCCCAGTTAACCCCTGGGGGTCAAAAAACCTTAGGTTTCGTTTTTGTTCTCTATCCTGATTGGATGAAAGCTTGTGTCCCAAGGCAAAAACGAAACCTAAGGGTTTTTGACTGAAATCACTGACACACCCTTTAATAATAACGTGGCATGGTAGAGTTTTCAGCCTCTGGCCCTCCGTGTATAAAGCAAACCAAACAATGGCTGCCGTCGAGAATCTGATCAGATTCCGTTCAGGCGATGCATGCATGGGTTTCATGGCTATAAGTCTCTCTGATTGGCTTAGAGGTATATATAGCCTATAGAGAGAGACAAGGTATAGCCAATAACGAAACGTCTGAATAATGACGTGAAACGAAATGAAAATTCACGAAACGTCTGAATAATGACGTGAAACGAAAATGAAAATTCACGAAACGTCTGAATAATGACGTGAAACGAAATGAAAATTCACGAAACGTCTGAATAATGACGTGAAACGAAATGAAAATTCAAGACCGAGTGTCAGGCTATACTATACAGTAGGTCCCTATACTGTATACTAGTGATTATAAGGCCAGGTTAGCACCTGGCAAAAAGAAAAAACAACAGCAGAGGAGGAAATAAATAATAATCTAAAGGTGACGACGACGAGGAGGAGACGATAATGAGAGGTTGAAAACAAAGGGGCGAAAGCAGTGGTGTGAAGTAACTAAGTACATTTACTCTGTTTGTACTTTACTTGAGTATTTCCAATACTATACGTATACTCTGACACTACATGTCGGAGGCAAATACAGGGCATTTTACTCCACTACGTTTATTTGAGAACTTTAGTTAGTTACTTTGTAGAGATTCTGATTATCATTGCAAAACAGACATTAATTAGCCACTTAACAGCCCTATATACATTTATTTATTTGAAAATAGCCGACCTACACAAGCATTTTTTAATTCTGGACTTTTACGTGCCACAGAGTATTTCTAGATGACAGTACTTTTTCACTTAAAGGACCACTTCACCACTTTTCAACCTATATCTTCATATACTAGGTCCTCACTAATAATCATGAAAAAATGGCGCAATGTCTTTGTGTCTCATATAGGAGGGTTGTGGGCAGTTCAGAAACCGTCTTCCAGTGACATCATCGATGGGGAATACAAGCTAATATAAACGGCAGGCTTTCTAGTCCTGAAAAGTTGCAATGCGGAAATGGAAGCCATCGTTCTTCTCACGATAATGAAAATCTAAACATTTTTGTAAAAACAATCTTGTTTAAAAAATAAAAAAAAAATCTGCCTAATGATGATGTCACTGGAAGACGGTTTATAAACTGCCCACAGCCCTCCTATGAGAACCTATTATATGAAGATAGGTTGAAAAGTGGTGAAGTGGTCCTTTAAGAAAGTAAAACATCCGAGTACTGGCTTTTTCCACCACTGGTCAGCAGAAAGGAAACACAGTGAAGGTCCAGAGAGAGAGAGAGAGAGAGAGCGAGAGAGAGAGAGAGAGAGAGAGAGAGAGAGAGAATCAGAGAGAGAGAGAGAGAGAGATATGAAGACAAAAGGCTGTGGAGAGAGGCCAGCAGCTGTTGTGTCGCGGCATGCATGCATTCTCTTGCAGCACACTTTAAAAAGCTGCAATCCGGGGTTTATTTCAGTGAATGAAATGTTATTTTAACCAAACGGTTGCGTATACAGTATATGTCTGTACTGTACGTATGGGTATGTTGACATGATACAACTATAGCACGTGTGCATCTATACAGGGCTTGGAGGTGGTTTCCCCTATACTCTTCCACTGAGGAATGTCGTCTGCTGTGTCAACCAATCAATCCATCCATCCATCTTCAACCGCTTATCCGTAGTCGGGTCGCGGGTGGCAACAGCTCCACCCAGAGAGCTCCAGACTTCCCTCTCCATGTGCAGAGCAACATTAGTGACTTCCTCCTGGGGGATCCCGAGGCGTTCCAAAGGCCAGGGAGTCGATAATCCCCGTGATCCCCTCCATCTCATCCTTGGTCTGCTCCTCAGTCGAGGACCTCCCTATAGGGAGACACCCGAGAGGCATCCTAACCAGATGCCCGTGGGGGGTCTGCTCCTCCAGTGGGACGTGCCTCGAGGACCTCCCTATAGGGAGACACCCTGAGAGGCATCCTAACCAGATGCCCCGGGGGTCCGAGAGGCATCCTAACCAGATGCCCCGGGGGTCCGAGAGGCATCCTAACCAGATGCCCCGGGGGTCCGAGAGGCATCCTAACCAGATGCCCCGAACCACCTAAGCTGGCTCCTTTCCAGGCGAAGAAGCAGAGAGACTCTACCCCCCCGAGTCTCTCTTGCGTGACTGAACCTCTCACCCTCTCTCTATAAGTGGAGATGCCAGTGGAGAAAACGGAGTTGCACCACTTACTTCACACGGGTGTGATTTTATGTGTTTTTTTTTTACTGTGAACGTATGTTCTGCAAGGTCAACGCTATCAGCACAGTGAAGCAGGCCTGGCATCTATATATATATATAAATAAATAAAAGTAAGACAGACTGTACTTTAGCTTCTTTCCATCTCACTGCAGACACCGAACACACCTGATGATGCTGTTCTTATAACAACTACCTGATGAGTGTCTATGCTGTTCTCAACAACATGTCAACAAAACGTCAATTAGTATATATTTTTTCCCCAGACGCCATGCTAGGGTGCACACGGTAAGGAGGAGACGTTCCGTTCCCGACAGTGAACGGTCCGGATCTGATTCTGTGCACGCACGCGCACGCACGCACGCACACACACACACACACACACACACACACACACACACACACACACACACACACACACACACACAGACAGTTGTTCTATCCGACTGCATAGATAGAATGTGTAATTTTCCATTTCGAAAGCACCACTAGCACCACCTTTCAAATAAGAAATATATAAGACACATGAGCTGTTTTGTTCGAGGACCTGTAAAAGGGGGGTATATATATACATATATTTTTCTTCATTTTTATTATTTTAAGTTAACGGACAAAAGGGTATAGACATAATAAGCCTATAGGCTTCAGTATAAACCTTTTTTTCAGATTAAGAAAAAAAAACTGATGAACTAAGATTGTTTTTTTTTTGTATGGGAAAAAAAAAACAAAGACTAATAAACTAAACTAAATGCTGAGAATGTTAAGTTGATATAGCATAGTCATTGAGACATTTCCTATATACGTTTGATGTTTACCTGGTATCCGATATTTCAAAAACTGTACTCTACTTAAAGCATCCATTGCCTTTGGCGCTTGAAAATAGCAGATCTACAAGCTCATAGCGCGCCACCGAGTGTCGCGCTACGAGCTTGTAGGTCTGCTATTTTTGAAAAATCGTGAAAATGTGCCTCAAGTTTGGAATATATTTTTAATTTTTTTTAACTGAAATCTTTGCTTCTGGAGATTCCCTGGAACAACATATTTTCAGATGGGGGTCTCTGAGGCCAATTACAGATATATTTCGGGGTCCTTGACATGAAATATTGAGTGATATAGGCCTATAGAAACAGGTTATTTCAGAAAACTGACATTTTGTTCAGGCCTAAATGGGTAGAGTTGTGTGGCATGAGAGAGACTATACACTAAACCAACGTCTGCCGACGTGTAAATTGTTCAGACGAATAAATAAATAAAACAAGCGTGTCGGTCTCCTCTCTGCTCTTCAGCAGAACGTATAGCCGATAGTACTGTATGACTGTGATGTACAGTATATACTGTACGCACAAAGAGCAGTGTAAATGAGCTGTGTCTGCCTGAGAGAAGAAGTCTCACGGTGAGAGACAAATGAACACAGAGCCCCTAATAATGTATGGCCAGCTGTCAGTTTATAGACAGTGCTCGCACTGCAGTGTGTGTGTGCGTGTGTGTGGGATGCATGAACATTGGTGGGTACATACATATGTCTCAGTGTGCACACGCGTACTGTGTGTGTGCGTGTGCGTGTGTGTGCATGTGCGTGTGGTGCATCACGTGCATGTGAGTACGCAGCTACACGTACGCCACAGTGCGTGCGCCCGGGTGTGCGCCCACACACGTCGAGCTTCATAAACGAAGCTGTCTGCCCGACTGAGTGACAGCTGTGTGTGAAAGGGATGGTGTGACCAGAGAAAATAAAGATGTTACAAACATAGCTACAGAATCCACACAGAGAGAGAGAGAGAGAGAGAGAGAGAGAGGGGGAGAGACGCATATAAAGAGCCCCCATGGCTAAAAAGCCTGCCAACAGTGAAGTGGAGAGAGTAACCAAACGGACGAGTGATTTATGGCAGAGCAGAGGCGGGCTGCGTTCAGGGCCAGTCAGGCAGGCAGTCAGTCAGTCAGTCAGTCAGTCAGTCAGTCAGTCAGTCAGTCAGTCAGTCAGCTAGCCAGTCAGACGTGAAGCGCCAGTCAAGAGCTACAGCCGAGGGAAGTGAGTTATGCCTCAAACATAATACTAATAAGTACACAGCGTTCCTATCCGGGGCCTTTGGTGAATGAAACGTAGGAGTATTTGATTTCCCCCGGACAGACAGACAGACGGACGGACGGACTTCTCTGCTCGACCCCCCCCAAACCCACCCCCCGGTCTGGAACACCCGATACACCGTTAAAAGTCATGAAAAATGAGCGTGCGAACATTCGGCAGACCGAGCTTCCAATGCGTCGCAGACACGCAAGCTTGTAGATGTCCCTGTATGGGGGATGACTGCAGTCAAACCCCCATATACACATACACATTCTGGGCGGAACATTAGCCAAGAATGCAACGCATTGTGAGCTTGTAGAAGAGAATTGGGCTTAAGTAGATAATTGGTTAAAATTAGGGTACGGTGTGTGGCAAAAAGGCAAAAATCTGGAATTTATTCCAAAAAATCGTACGAGATTTTTCGCGTCACAAACTGGCCGAATCACATGAATCTTGCCCTCCTCCAGACAGAATAATACTGACTGCAACTTTGCAAATATCACGATATTGGGAGGACGATACGATATTATACCGCGGGGAGGAAGTATCGCGATATATCGCGATATCGATATATTGGCACACCCCTATAGTTAAATGACCCTATAGTGCATATTCGGAATGAGAGGACGTTGAAAAGCTACAGTATGCTGGAGTGGCTGAAGATGAAGATCAGGCGCACGCACGCACATACACACGCACACACACATTTACAAGGCTCCGTTGTTATTTCTGAAGCACAAATGGATCATCCCGGCTAATGTAACCAAACCCTCTTCCCTTGCTTTTAGCCGACCGACCGACCGACCCCTCCCTCCCTCCCTCCTCCTAACAGCTCTGACAGTCAGTCTCTCTCTCTCTCCATCTCTCAGGCTGGCTGTCTGGTCCTCCATCTATAAAGCATTAAGAGTCTAGTAATGCCTCCTATATGTACAGTATATGGGGCAGAGCCTCTCAATATGGGCTCCCGTCGACCGTTAGCTTAAGGCCCCGCTGCTAAATCTGCCTCTGTGTCTGCTTCTCACCTTCTGTACACACTGATCCCTGATCAGTCAGCCACGGTGCGCGTGCGTGCACGCGCGTGCGTGCGTGTGTGCGTGCGTGCGTGCGTGCGTGCGCGGGTGCGAGAGAGATACACCAGATCCACTACACAACAGCACATCACAGCTGGAGGTCAAAGGCCACCGTCAACAGTGGTGAGAGCCCTGCGGCGTGTCAGTGAGAAAATCCCCCAGCATGCATTGTGTCTCAGCAGTTGCAGTCTACCATAGAGTTACTGTATACAGTTTTGGAGAGAAAAAAAAGTACTCGCGTGTTTTATACTTCAGTAAAAGTATCAATACTTGCAATGTAGAACTATATACTCCGTGTTACAGGTAAAAGTCCCGCATTCAAAATGTATAGGCTTATACTCGAGTAAAAGTATATAAAAGTACAAAAGTATCAGCATTCAAAATGTACCAAAAGTAGAAAGTACTCATTGTCCCATTTTCAGCAAGTATAAAATCAGCAAAAATACATTTTAGTCTACTATAAGTAAACTGTCCATTTAGTGGCCTAAAACACTGAACACTAAAACATTCCATGGGTGACTAAAAAGTGACTAAAACAAAAAACGAAAACTATTCAAGGGACTGTGACTAAAAACTAAAATAAAAAGTGCCGTCCAAATCAACACCGCTCCGAGGGTGCACAAATGGAAACGAGTGGACCTGCAGAACGGCTCGTTTGGTTCCATTTGTTCACTCAGAGTTCAATTAACACTCGGGATTTGCAGATCATCACGCCGAGTGCCAAAACCAACAAAGCGCTTCGAAAGCGCCTCCCATCAAAATGAAATCCACACACACACACACACACACACACACATCCCCACACACACACCCCCCGCCCGAACGCTGTCATGAAATAACAATAATTGATCATGTGCGATGGTAATTGTTCGGGGAGGTTGAAGAGGCCTTTTCTAGCTGTAATTTTCTCATTTGCGGTGCGCGCACATTACCTAGCATTAACCCATTCTGACCTGAGATCAGATTCATTAGAGGTTTCCACTGGACACTGTCTGGGTCTGATGAAACAATTCTGACCTGAGATCAGATTCTAAAAAAATGTCAGTCGTTCTTCGATTTTTCAAAAAAATAGCAGACCTACAAGCTCGTATAGCGCGCCACTCGGTGGCGCGCTATACGAGCTTGTAGGTCTGCTAGCTTGTAGATCTGCTATTTTTCAATAGCTAAAGCATGACATGATGCCGACACCAAAACGGGTTCCTGTTCAGAATGGGTTAAAAATGAATGCACACTGAGCCGTGAGAGCCGGTGGTGCCGCGCGCACATGCACGTACACATGTGTGTGTGTGCACGCACGCACACGCACGCACGCACACACTTATCTCTGTGACAGCTCTGTGGATTCAACAGGCGAAGGAAACTTAGTAGAGTCATTCTCTCACCAACGTCATGTCCAACAAGCCGCACGCACACACGCACGCACGGTTTCAGGGATCAATAATCCATGCTATACAGAGAGAGTCACATGCAACGCCCCGCTGCACTGATCGATAAGAGGTTCCGGTTGTTATTGTTTCATCTCATTCCCAGACTTTTATACATGTTAATCTGGAGTGAGAGGTGGACGCTATGCGTGGGTCCGTTATGTGTTCATCTACTGTAGACCACCCCTTTTTGTATAAGCAGATCTTATATAGTTTAATGATGTTTTTTAGGAGAGAGACAAGAAACTCTTTCCTGGGTTTTTTTTTTTTTTTTATGTGGGTAATGTGTGTTTCTGTTTTTAGATACTTTTGAGTGGTGCGACCACTCCTACAACCAGCAATGTCCGTGTCTACCTATGTGGCCATGAGCACGAGTATTTGACTTACTTAGTACCAGTAGGGGGGCGCCAGAAACAGAGAGAGGGATAGTGCTGCTAATGAGAGAGAGAGAGGGAGAGAGTGGGGGAGGGAGAGAGAGAGAGAGAGAGAGAGAGAGAGAGAGAGAGAGAGAGAGAGGTGGAGGGGGGAGGGAATTGCACCACTCAGTTCACACGGGTGTGCTTTTCGTATTTCAACGTGTCTGTGATGCCACAGACTCATGGTCTCACTTCCTTCCTCATGGACTACAAGTTGTCTCAGTAAGACAGCCCCCCTCCCCCCTCTCCACAAGATGGGGTGAGTGCACCAAAGCATTGTGGTCATTGTAGTATAATCCAGCAATCCAGTCAAAAGCCTAGTCAAACACACACACACACACACACACACACACACACACACAGACTACATTATTCGTCTGCCCATATAGAGTGCATTCCAAATTTGTGCTATACTGTTATCTATACTACAAATACTATTAACATTGAGTGACTGCAGTTCCCTCGAGCTGTGAAATGTCCAAGTCCAAGGGCTGCACCGTTTACAAATGTGTTTACTAGACGACAGACTATACAGACTAGTGTAATTAAGGAAAGACATTTATCCATCTATCCACGAACAAAAGCATTGTGATTAATGATGAAGGTATACAAAACGAAGCGTCGTTCACACAATGTGGAGAGAACATTAGTATTATTGAGTGGTGCAACCACTCCCTTACGGAGCCATGTGTGTGGCTGGCTGGCTGTGTCTGAGCACTGTGCCCTATATATTGTGCCACCCCTTACCCCTTAAACTTATTTGCCATTTTTTACTATTTTTAAAACATTTTAAAATAGTACAAATAGCCGATCTATACAAGCTATAACAACGTGTCGATGTAGATTGGCTATAGTTGAACTATTTTTAAATGTTTTAAAATAGTAAAAAAAATGGCAAATAAGTTTAGGGATAAGGCGCAAGGGGTGACGCAAGAGGGGAGCCTTATGTGTGTGGCTGGCTGGCTGGCTGGCTGTGGTTGGGTATGAGCACGACAACAGCATGGTTGTTTTTCACCACCTGTGCACAACCTAACACACACACGCACATATTAACTGTATCATGATGATTTTGGGTGTGCCAGTACAGTACAGTAGAGGGTACAGTAAGAGGGACCCCCCACACGGTAACTATGTCATTTCTCAACCATTTCGGACGTGGGGCGGCTCGCCGGAACCGGCCCGGCACCCTCTGTGCGTTGCTGTGGGTCTAGAACTCCCCCCCCCCCGCCCCACCCCCCCCCCCCCCCAATACAGTACCAAGTCGGCCATACCATGTGCACCCATGACCAAAACGTTGAACCCATGCATTTTCAGAAAACTGTCAGGATGTATATAGAAGACATTATTTAGAATCTGATCTCAGGTCAGAAAATGGGTTAATAATAAAAATGATTGGCAATACTAAACCTATATATACGGTCCAATATGACATGAGGCATTTAAATAGCAACTTAATAAGTAATACATTGCTATAACCCCCGCCCTGTCCCGTTCCACGTTTGGATCTGGTTGCACCGTAGACTGAATGCTTTAGGAGTGGTCCATATCCCCCTCCCCCCCCCCCCTTTCTCAGAGTCTATGGTCAATTGGTCATACATACAAGTAAATGGTTCATTTATCCGCTGTTTCGACACGTGAAAAAAAAGCGTCTTTTTTTAAATGCGTCGAGTGACATTTGTGGAAAGGGGGCCTAAAAAAATTAGCCCCCGAGAAGACTCCTCAGTGTTAAACTCCATCCATTTTAATAGAGTCTTTCATGATAATCACGGCCAGATGTTGGTTCGGTTGTGTTCTCTTCTCTCTCTCTCTGCAGATATGTGCCATGAAATGGAGGCGGTGGGTGGGTGGGTGGGTGGGTGGTGGTGCTGGGAGGGGGTGGCAACACTTCGGTATGAGTTACGCAGAGGGAGAATGGCATGAGGCCATACATACATACCTTCAGTATGCAACAATCGTGATTAACCCATTCTGGGCGGGGAACCCCTTTTTGGTGTTTGCATTATGTCATGCTTTAGCTATTGAAAAATAGCAGATCTATACAAGCTCGTAGCGCGCCACCGAGTGGCGCGCTATACGAGCTTGTAAAGGTCTGCTATTTTTGAAAAATCGAAGAACGACTGACATAGAAACATGGCTTTTTTTTCAGAAAACTGTCAGGATGTAGAAGACGTTTTTTTAGAATCTGATCTCAGGTCAGAATGGAAAACTGTCAGGATATAGAAGACTTTTTTTTTTAGAATCTGATCTCAGGTCAGAATGGAAAACAGTCAGGATATAGAAGATTTTTTTTTTAGAATCTGATCCCAGGTCAGAATGGAAAACTGTCAGGATATAGAAGAATTCTTTTTTAGAATCTGATCTCAGGTCAGAACGGGTTAATGGAGGCAGGACCTGCAAAGGCTCAGGAACGACGCCCAGGCAGCCCACACTCGTCCGCGAATCGCACGAGCGCCGCGGGGTCAAAATGACCTGGACCCGTCATCATGTCATGGTGTGGACATGGCGTTAAGCTGACGGACAGCCGTGTTCTCTCTCTCTCTCTCTCTCTCTCTCTCTGGTCTCTCCCTGCAGCGATCAATGGTCATTAATGAGAGCGTGGGATAGCCCTCTCCCGAGCCACTCTGTCACACTGCCCACCCCCACCCCCACCGGTGTCGACTCGGTGTTTGTCAAGGTTGCGTCAAACGCTGACGGTGGCATAGATGGGATCTGAGCTTGACCTTGGGGTGGGGTGGGGTGAGGGGGGAGGGATGGGATGGGGCTATGGGTGCCTGTTGCAGGTTATACAGTGGGAGGAGGTAGAGAGAGAGAGAGGCATGAGGGGAATATGCTCTGGTTGAGAGACCTCTGAGATGAGCAGATGAAAGAGCTAATGAGTGCGTGACTGTGTGCGTGCGCATTGTCGTTGCACAGTAAAACAATTGCAATTCTGGGAAAATTGCACGTGTGGTTGCACCTATAACCATAACAGTATGATGATGATGATGCATGTGATACTGTATGTATAAGTCGCTCTGGATTATTAAGAGTCTGCTGAATTCCTATATACATTGTACATTTCGTGTTGACCCACATGACGTCACACATGAGAGGGACCCTATATAAAAGGTTTATACAGAATAAATTAATTAATCATGAAGTCGGGCATATAGGACGGTACTATAGTCTGGTTGCCCTGCAACATGCTGGGTTCACGTGGATCTCCAGATATCATGTGTTCCAGACTATCGCGTGTCCGTCAGATCATCTACAGATGTTTGCATGTCCTGCCATTGGCAATTCAGTATAGATTGTCAGTGCGTTGTCGGAAACAGAACATTGTCAGTGAGAAAGGGGGGGCTGGTGGGTATTTTAGCCAAGGTGTTATATGTTAAAGGGGGTGTCAGTGATTTCAGTCAAAAACCCTTAGGTTTCGTTTTTGCCTTGGGGACACAAGCTTTCATCCAAACAAAAAAATGAAACCTACGGTTTTTTGACCCCCAGGGGTTAACTGGGGACAGGGAGGAACTCCTTATATGGTCAGCACACTCTATAGTAGAGAGGATTATCACAACAAAACCAAAAAAAGTTGTGATAAGTGATATTTGAATTAAGTGAAATCACTGACTCTACCTTTAAATCCCTGAATAGATATATAGTTCCTCTAGCTGCAGGACACTTCGCTTCAGTTATAGCAAAGCAGTGGAATTAGCAGGCCTATAATCAGTGAATGAAACGTGCAGGGGAAAAACGTGGCGTTTTCAGAAAACCCTTCAGGAAAGTGAGAAGAGTTGTCATGACGCAGAGGTTTCAACCTGATCTAACCTGCATTGACCGCCATTATCAAATCAAAAGGTATATTAGATATGACCAGAAAATATTAAACCACGTGGATTGGGAATAAAACGACCGGAGGAACTTCCTTGGCAAGCGGCGTGCCTATAAGAAGTCAGACGCTAAATTGTCTGACGTCTTCTTTTTTGATTAACAGTTTGCAGAATAACAGTACAATTTCAAGCACAAACTCAACACAAAGACCGTTAACTCATGTGAGTGGACGACCCAATTAAGCATTGCACTTGTTTACAAGAGGGTCCCACCGTGTTCAATTCATCAAAACATTTAGAGACGTATACAAATAGACACGTCTTGCCTCTCGCATAACTAAGGATGAAAACTACCCACTGTATATAAGGTAATAGCGATTAACAGAGCCGTGCTTTATAGTATAACCATCCCAAAATATATATATATATATATGAAAACATGGCCTCTGGGTTCATGGTTCAGGCTGTCTCCTGTTACAGATCATTCACTGAAACAGCATGGAGTAAATTAGGCCCCGATTTAGACTTCGTCGCGCGTCCCGAGTGGCGCGCCACCGAGTGGCGTGCTACGAGCTTGTATAGGTCTGCTATTTTTGAAACAATAGCTGACCGACAAGAACGACTGACATATAGAAACATGGGCTTTTTCAAGAAAACTGTAGGGATGTATAGAAGATTTTTTTTTTTAGAATCTGATCTCAGGTCAGAACGGGTTAAACACAAATGAAGTGTCTCCCATTTGAGTCCCCTGGATGCTGCCTAGTGTGTGTGTGTGTGTGTGTGTGTGTGTGTGTGTGTGTGTGTGTGGGGGGGGGGGGGTGCCCTGTCCAGGCAGACAGACAGACAGGCAGGCACTCAGGCAGGCAGGCAAGCATCCTGGCAGCCATAGCAGAGCCATTGGTCTGGGCTGCCAGCCCAGAGCCGCTGATGCGTAAAACAGCCAGAGCAAACATGGGCATGGAGCCTCCCCCTCCCTCCCTCCCTCCCTCCTCCTCCTTCACCACCACCGCTCGTCAGCCCCCACCCCCCCCCCCCCCCCCCCCCCCTTATAATATACGATGTGGAGATCTACTGTATATATATATATACACACCATGACAGATTGTAGGACTATAGATCAAATACATTGAGATGTTAAACCTATAGACGGAATGATGCGAAACCTATATATACGGTTCAATATGAGGGTTCTGCTCATGTTCGGCATGGCAGATTCAAGACCATGGATATAAGTATGGTGTATATATGTGATGTAAAATGGTGTGTTTATAGAGCGCTTTCATCCGAAGCGCTTTACGTTGTGAATTACTGTACATCCACCCAGTCACACACACACACACACACACACACACACACACCGATGGCGGAGGAAACCAATGCAAGGCACCACCATCAAACCTGCACATCGGGAATATAGGGGTGCAACAGTTTATCAAGGCAATGCCATTTGATCAATTTAAAAAAAGAATGGAACAAAATAGCAAAAACAGAGCCTGTGTATGAAACAAATCACACCCGTGTGAAGTGAGGGGCGCTCTCATCATCATCATCATCATACATATATCGCATACATCATCACATTCCAGCCACAATTTGCGTCCTCACTTTTGGGCTTCAAGGACTATATACGCACTTTTTTCTTCAAGTTTGTTCACGCAAACACTCAAAAGCTGGTACACGGTACACACACATATAAGGAAGGGCTTTAAGCGAACCTCAATAAAACATAAAAATAAAAACCCGCTCCTTGATAAACCGGCCTATATAACGGGTAGAATAATGGCCATATAAGAAAAACAATCGATAGTCGCGGCCCCCAACAGGTCCAGTATGTCACGCATTCAGCACCACGGTGTTGTGTTAACACACACCGGCTCTCTTTCTCTCTCTCTCTGAACTATACGAGGACCCTGCATGCAGCATGTCGTTATGGTGAGAGATGAATGGAGGCCACTGGACAGCTCCCAGTAAACACACACACGCACGCACACACACACACACACAGACACACACACACACTAAACGCTCCAGTACACGCAGTATAGACTCCAGCCCACATAACCTCCATCACTCAACCAGTGACAGACACACACACACACGAGCGCGCGCGCAACCGAGCCGCACGCACGCACGCACACACTGACACATATGTTCAAAGCCTGCTCCGAGGCGACCACCCACCCACCCCCACCCCACACCCCACCATCGGGGGAGAGAGAGAGAGAGAGAGAGAGAGAGAGAGAGAGAGAGAGAGAGAGAGAGAGAGAGACTATAACGCCGGCAGCGATCCATCACACCCCAACTTCACTCGGGGATAAATAGCGTGAGGTGAGCGGTGGTGGGTGACGGGTAGAAGGAGGAAAGGGGGGGGGTTGACGGGGTTATAGGGGAGGTATTGGGGGGGGGGGGGTTGACGGGGGGTGAGGGGAGGTAGGTAGGGAGCGGGGGGGTGGGAGGAGCGGTTCTTTTTACCTTGGTCTGGAGATAGTGGGGGTAGTAGTAAGTGTACTGAGGGTACATTGGTTGCTGCTCCAATCGCTTGCCCATGTAAGCTGGAATCCTTTAGCACTGCTGTAGGCAGGCAGGGAGGAGGGGGGGGGATGGGGGGGGGGGGGGGAGACAACACAGATATCCAACCGGTCCCGCTCCTCCAGGAGTCGCTCCGGACGGACGGACGGACGGAGGCAGCTTCCCTTGTATACGTTTCCTTTTTCGCTGTGGTCTTTTGTTGTGTTAAATATATTCTCCTGGCTGGCTGGTCCTCCACCTCCTCAGGCAGAGAGGCTCCTTAAATGACACACGGGGTATACCTGAGCGGAGAACGGGCTCAGTCTCTCTCTCTCAGTGCAGGCGGTCCGACGTAAATATTATCCCACGCGAGATTAGGAAGCGGCTGGCGTCTCGCTGGCTGGCTGGCTCCGCGCGGTCCGTCCGGGGATATACCGTATGCGCGCACGAGCCACGCGCGGCGAGCTTTCGGACGAGGAGGGAGAAGAGGAGGAGGAGGAGGAGAAGGAGAGAGGAGCAATGTGATGTGGAGGAGAAGAAGAAGAAGCAGGTGGCAGGAGCGGATCCGGCACACTGGAGGAGGATGAGGAGAGGGAGGAGGAGGAGGAGGAGAGGACGAGGAAAGGAGCGACAAGGAGAAGAAGAGGGGGGGGAGGGAGAACGCAAGAGCTTCACTTCTCTATTTAAGCTGTCAAGACTTGTAGTCCTTCAGACTTGTAGTTCCTTTCTGCCGTTCGCTTTGATCTCTATCTCCTCTGCTGCCCCGGGGAAAATCGAGGCAGGCAGGCGCGTGTGTGTGCGTGCGTGCGTGTGTGTGTGTGTGTTAGAGACAGATGTGCTCTAGCTGGCGCGGGGGGGGGGGGGGGACAAGAGCCCAGCTACGACCAGCGAAACAGTCCACAGGCGGCGGAGCAGGCGAGTGCAATTAGGAGAAAAATCAAACAATCCTCCCGGCTTCTTCCTATGATGAGACGGCACCAGTTTGTCATTAGGATACAAAAGAAGAAAGGGAAAAAAAAACTAATCAAATCTCCCAGTGGTCGGTCGGTCGGTCGAGTCGGACGGACGGACAGACGGACGGACAGACGGACGGACGGTCCAGGAGAGGAGTGGGAGAATGTTTTTGTTTTCAGTGAGTGATTCCCAGCTGTCCAACAGACAAGGAGACCCTCATCTGAGATCCTCCCTCTTTCCTTCTTCCCCACAAAATGTGTTCTTTATTTTTCTTCGCGGCGCGGCTCTCTCTCGCTTTCAGCCTGCCTCCTCTCTCTCTCTCTCTCTCTCTCTCACACACACACACACAGAGTCCCTCGCTCTCTCTCCTTTCCTTCCACAGTGACAGGGCGGTAAAAGGGGGCTCGTCCGAGTGAGCGGAGCAGACCGCCTCCTGTAGACTGTAGGAGGGACCAGAGCACGGGGAGAGAGAGAGAGGGAGAGAGAGAGAGAGAGAGAGAGAGAGAGAGAGAGAAAGAGAGAGAGAGAGAGAGAGAGTGAGCAGCAGCAGGCTGCAGCGTTTTCAAAAGCCTGTGAGAGGAGAGGAGAGGAGAGGAGAGGAGAGGAGAGGAGAGGAGAGGAGAGGGCAGCAGCGCAAGGAGTGTATTCCCCTGCTGGCCGCATGTGGAGCTACGGCCCTATAAACACTAAACACACACACGGTCCATATACAACACTGACTTTGCATGCATCAGTGCTGATTCTATGGCTCAGGAATCTTGATTCTAGATCGGACCAGCGCCGATCCTGCCAAAGCTGATTCTATGCATCTGATCGTGTGTTGCCTCTTTGCCAGTATACACATAGCGTCCGCTTAAATCTCTAATTTCTCAATTTTAAGACGTCGATTCTCGTGGAATCTGATTTTCTTGAGCAAAATGCAGATCACGTATATGATCAGTGGTGGAAAGTAACTTTACTCAAGTACTGTAGCCTATACTTAAGTAGCATTTTGAGGTATAGGCCTATAGCTTTTACTTTACTGCAGTATTTCCAATTTTCATAAACTTTTTGCTTCAACTCCACTACATCTCGTAGCCTACTTTTACTCCACTGCATGTATTTGAAAACTTTAATTACTAGGCCTATAGTTACTTTGGAGATTCACATTTTGATCATAGAAAACACACATTGACCACTATCGGCCCTATATCTACATTTCGGCCATTTGAAAATAGCACATCTATAAGCTCACAGTGTGTTGCGCGATGCGTCACATTGTGAGCTTGTAGATCGGCTATTTCCAAAAGACTTTCTGCAATGTGAGTACTTTTACTTTAAGTGCTTTAAGTACATTTGTATGCCGATACTGTTGTACTTTTTACTCGAGTATATAGCCTATACATTTTGAACAGGGACTTCTACTTGTAACGGAGTAAAATCTACATTGCAGTATTGATACTTTTACTCAAGTACAACATTTGAGTACTTTTTCCACCACCGTCAGATGCAGACTGAAGATATTTCCCCCCCCCCATTCTGATATTAAATACCAGAGGGTTACCGTATACACGAAAGGAACATAAACATTTATATCTTCCCCAGCTAAATAATTCATCTCCTGTGCATCGTATAAGAAATAAGGTTATGGCGGAATAAAAGACGTATTTCTTTTCAATTTAAACCGATATACTGTCTGCGCTGTATATTTTCCACGTGTACATTCATATACGGTATATAACAGTACAGCTCATCTCAATAGAAAGCAGTTATTGGACAGGAGGGGCGCCTGTCCAACCACTGACTGATAAAACTAGTGATGCACCGAATATTCGGCCGCAGAAAATATCAGGCAGAAAATGTCTAGAAATATGCATTTTTTGGCCTATTCGGTTTCGGCCTGAATGCTATTAATGCATTCAAAAGAGCTGATTTTTTTTTTTTAAGGACCGATGATAGTGATTATTATTTAAGTTCTGCCATAACCATTTATTTTGCCATAAATCAGGTAGCTTTAAGGTATACGGCCATGACAGCAATGGTATAGGAAAAAAGATAAATAATATTAATAATATTCCGATATTCGGTATTCGGGCCAACTATTTCCAATATTCGGTATTCGTTTTCCGAAATGTCCCTTTCGGTGCATCCTTAGATAAAACAGAGAGGGTTTTCTTTTTCATCCACACGTATACTCAAATGTTTTACTTCAGTAAAAGTATATCAATACTGCGATTTAGAACTATATATACTCTGTTACAAGTAGAAGTCCGGGATTCAAGTTCCTTTTCAAGTTTACAAAATAATGTCATATCTCGAAGATGGCCGACGCATTGTGAGCTTGTAGATCGGCTATTTTCAAAAGGCTGAAATGTATATATAGGGCTGAAGTGTTTAATGTATGTTTTGTAATAATAATCAAAGTAACTACTGTATAGTAACTATAAAGCTTTCAAAAGAGCGTAGTTGAGTATAAAATTACAATATTTGCCCGTGAAATGAAGTGGAGTAGAAGTAAAAGCGTTGGAAATTGGAAATACTTAAGTAAAGTATAAATACCTCAGTATTGTACTTAAGTACAGTACTTAAGTAAATTTACTTAGATACTTTACACCACAGGTACTAATGGAACCAGCACGATGGATGAGTGTATAACTTCCCTTGCATAAGACAAGCTTTTTGGTTTATACGTCGTCATACAAACAAACACAGAATATTGCCAAATTTTGACACACTTGAATATTTGCCCAAAATATACATGGAGGCATGTCAGGGTTAATAGAAATTGTAAAATTGTGCTATCATCAAATAAAAAAAAATGAAACATCCATTTCCCAAACGGTAACGCATGGATGTAATTCAGTCTGACCCAGAAAGAGGAATGAAACGTAATCCCGCACTGGCAATAAACGTGAATGCCAAGCCCTTATCGGAGACGTAATGTATTAACCCATGCGTCGATTATAGAGGAGTCCGACGACTCTGTCGTTGTGATTTTAACCAACCCTGTGAAGGAGTTCTAATAGGAGACATTGGCGAAAAACAGACTGTGAGCAATATATGCTTTATGGTTTTCATTTACCGTCGTTTTATTTTATCTTGTTTTTAGCGTATATTTATTGTGTATTGATATTTTGTGATGTGATATGGACCCCGAGTCTGAAATAAAAAAGGAATTGAATTGAATTACCAGAGAGGAGGAGAGCACCTCACCGCCCAGGTCGCCCAGTCCAAACCCGGACTCCCCCAGAGTTAGTGTCGAAGTGTCCTTGAGAAAAACTCTGAACCCCCAATTGCTCCTGATGTGCAGGTTGGTGCCTTGCATGCAGTTTCTGCTGCCATCAGTGTGTGAATGTGTGTGTGAATGGGTGAATGTAATGCACAATCTATGTAAAGCGCCTTGGATAAAGTAGCCTTGCCGAGCCATGAGGCCCCATAGGGGGCAGGAGCCTATCTCCTGTTTCTGTAGCGCGAGGCAGCTTGATGTACAAGTATACACCCCCTGGACATGACGCTAGTATATGTCGCAGGGACTTACACCCCCAATCCAACCCTTGATGCTGAGTGCCAAGCAGGGAGGCACTGGGGAGTCCCATTTTTACAGTCTTTTGGTATATGACCCGGCCGGGGATTGAACCCCCGACCTCCCGGTCTCAGGGCGGACACTCTATAACCACGAGGCCACTGAGTCTGAGCTGGATAAAGGCGCTACATGAATGCACCATTTACCATCCCGAGCAAGAGGATGAGAACACTACACCTACAATCCTTCAGGTAAAGACAGAGAGAATGTTATAGAGTATAGACTAGTATAGGCACAATGCTGCTGGGGGAACAAGATGGCTGCCTGTGTATAACAGCAGCATAGAGCACATGACGATATGGACATCAGGCTCCACTCTATGGAATGACCAAGGCCTAAAGAAGAGCTTGGTCTGCTGGCCAGATAATTCCACTGACCACAAAGTATATATAGCCTGAGAGATGTGCACATATAATGTCTCATACTGTAGTGTTATATAACCTCGCGTCACAAAGGCTTTTGCACCTCGGAGGGGAAAGCCACGGGACTTGACCTCCAGGCTTCAGGGGGTGTCTGAGTGAGTTCAAGGTCAGGTCAAGACTATAAGAGACAGCCAAACATATTTCACTTCACACTCAAATTGCTAGAAACATAGCACAAGTGCGCTTAGTATTGATACAGTCAATTGATAGTCGATTTGCATTGCAAAACGATTCGATTACCGATTATTTGCACTAGCCCTTACCCGTTGTGAGATATTTGCCCCCCCTCTTGTGGCCGTGGGGGGTACTGCTCCCCGGGCACATTGCCCATCGTGTGGTGATGTAAAAACAATATTTGTACAGTAAATATGACAGTTGCGTCTGTAAAAAGTAGCCTAGCCGGTTTCTGGGAGCGTGCAGGTTTTTTTTTTGGCATGGAGAGATGTGTGCTAATAGTGTGGCTCGGTCGGAGATAGACCACGGACGGATAAACGGGGGTAAACGTTCACTAATAAATTGATTATTAATCATTAATGTGTCAAATGGGAAAAAGGGCTCCGTTAAGACCTCCATATAATTATGGTCCATGCCTGTGTGAAAAGTGGGAGTGATTCGTGCAGTCAATGATGAGATAACGCGCTGTCAGTGACATTCAGATATTCAGACAGACATTCGCTGAATTATAGTATGATTTAAAAAACGACGCGATACGAAGTCAAACGATACGACATTAAAAATAGATTTTTCTCAATACAGTTTACTATACTGTTACACCCCAATGCCTTATCAGCGGTATAGGAGGTATATAGGGAGTTATTTCCAAAATGGCGTGTGCGTGCGTAGAGGCCATATTATTCTCCGTGGGGGATTCCCACTTGTGTGAGTGTTGTAGATGTTTGGCCTCCCACACACACAGGAGACAATCTCGCGGTTGTTATACAGTTTGCAATTATACTGTACCTCTCTCTCTCTCCGTCGGGGGAGAGGACATATGAATCTCACGGATTGCAGGCTTAACGCCGAGGATATTACTGTGTGCTGTCATGAAAACGGATGCGATGTTCAACACAACCGTGCTCGCTTTGTGGCAAAAAGAATAATAATAATAATAATAATAACCCTAGAATTTCTTTCTTAGTGCCGGCACACGTTAAACACGATAAATGAAGATTCGTCGTCGGCAAGTGTATTATACCCACCGTGATTATGTTTCTTTTTTCTCTTTAAGTTATTTTGTCTGTCTTTTCTTGCCTTATAGATAGTCACAAAGTGTAAGGAAAACCACCGGAGAAGAGAGTTGGGTATTGTGGCAATGTTGTTCTGGCCTGGGAATCGAACCCGAATCTCGCTGTCAAGACAATCAGAGCCAGCCTGAACCACTTGTCTATAAACGGTACTGGGCCATTTCGTTTGTTGGTATACTACTACTGTATATTATAAACATATGTGACTACATTTGACTGAGGGACTGCCATTGGATGTTTTTAAATTTTCGTTTTTTTTTCCCCCATGTCATATGAAAGCAGGGAATCATAATAGCCTCAAATTGACATATTGGTTGTTCAGTTTGACCCACCGGTTTTGGAGGATATGGCTTATAGAGAGATGTCTTGCGGGAAAACAGCGAGTTGAGAAAACAGGCTTGAAAGGTTCACTTCTATGGTCTCTATAACAACATGTTTAATTTGTTTATTAATTTATTTCATATATGTACATGTCGATTTCAGCTCTGACACTTATTTCAGACATGTGAAGAGTCTGCCTGTGCTATTTAAAGCTGGAATTTGCGCGATGGCAGGCTCTCAGTCAAATCTGGTCACATCATTATAATAGCCCTATAATCAGCTGCAACATCATTATTGCCCAGGGGGGTGTACCTGTACATCATGCTACAGAAACAGGAGAGGGGCTCCATTTTCGTCACCACTAACCCCCTTATCCCTAATCTTCTTTGCCTTTTTTTTTTTTTTACTATTTTGCAAAACATTTTTGAATAGTTAAAATGGCCAGTCTACAATAAGCTCACAACGTGTCAATGTAGATTTGGCTAGTTGAACTATTACAAAATGTTTTTAAAAATAGTAAAAAAAAAAAAAAAGGCAAAGAAGTTTAGGGATAAGGGGTTTAGTGGTGACGGAAATGGAGCCCTATAGGCCCTAAGGGCAACATAGATTGGAAACGGTTGGTTCAATACTTAACACATTTTGTACATAATACGTCCTGAAACGTCATAAGGATTGGAACCGAGAGGTGCCTTAGACGTCTGTGGACGTCCTAGCGACGTCCAAACGACGCGGGGCGAGATAATAATATTCAGAAGAATTACTTTTTTTTTTTTTGGCATTTCGCTTTTCGCTTGCCGTATGCTAACGCTCTGTGAAACTATTAGCTTGTCATTGACTCCCATGTTAGCGCGGCGGAAAGAATGACTCGTATCTCCTCATCCAGGGCGCTCTCCGTGGTGATGAATGGATCGATATGCTGGCGCTGCGTTTCTGCTCCTCATCCGTCTCTCCCGCAAAATATGAACTCTTTTTGGAGCGTATATAAATATATTAAGATGATCGGAGATTGTGATGGCACTTTGTCAGTCAACTTTTTTAAGAAAGTATTTCCGGTTCATGGCTTTCAAAATAGAAGCGATCACTACTCTGGCGATTACTCTGGCGCAAGCAGCGCCTTTATTTTGATGCAGTTCCGGTACTAAATGTGTTAATTACTCACTCACAGTATATTACAATAGATACCGTATGTAATGTCATATGACCTATATACACAGATTTGTAATAAGACTATTATCTGCCGTACACATATAAGACAGCATGTCGGACTACAAAGTACAATCTCAAGTGTCAATTTAACCAATTTTGGGGCGGGAACCCCTTTTGGTGTTAGCATTATGCTATGCTTTAGCTATTGGAAAAAAGCAGATCTACAAGCTCATAGCGCGCCACCGAGTGGCGCGCTACGAGCTTGTAGGTCTGCTATTTTTGAAAATAAATCGAAGAACGACTGACATAGAAACATAGCTTTTTCAGAAAACTGTCAGGATGTATAAAGACATTTTTTTTAGAATCTGATCTCAGGTCAGAATGGGTTCAGTCCAAAGAGGGTATATATACCAAAGGGAACCAAATGGGACCAGTAACTCAGAGGAGCGTACACATGTGACCAAGTGGACCAATAACGGCATGACACTCGTCTGAGTAAAAATGACCAATCAATCAATGGCAGGAAGTGTCCAATCAATGGCAAGGAAGAAAAGCATGCCACGGAGCAAAACAATGCGGAGGCGAGGGGGCCGCGTATATACGAGGAAAACATAATTATCAGATCAGGTCGGCTTTTATCTGAAGAAAAAAAAAGAGATGAGACTGATATCGATCGTTGGATTATCAGATTAACGGTCTCCAGAACCAACAACAGGCTCTATATGCGGGCCATAGCGGAGGGACGTGGCACCAGGAGCGGAGATGGAGGGGGGGAGAGAGAGAGAGAGAGAGAGAGAGAGAGAGAGAGAGAGAGAGAGAGAGAGAGAGAGAGAGAGAGAGAGAGAGAGAGAGAGAGAGAGAGAGAGACAGACAGGCCGACGCGCAGCAGAATAATAGAAAGAGAGATGGGGAGATTAAGAGATGAGAGGGAAAGCCAAATGAGCTTGAATAGAGGAAGATAAATCAAGGACAGGGAGGGAATCTGAATTGTGCATTCTTCTACTTTGGACTATATACTCTGTGAAGTATTTTTTTTGTTTTTAAACTGCAACCTGCATGTTAATATAATGGACTTGTTTTTGTTTTTTTTACGTCCAGGACAGGCTTCAGACGCACCTCCTCAGGAGACCGAGGTCAGATCTGAACACATTTGGACTTGGCGTTATAGGAACCCATTGCGACCGCATCATACCCTCGCTGACGTCGACCACAGGCAGGGTTCGAACCCAAAAACGTTCCGCGTGAAAGGCATTATGCTCTATAACCACTACACTATAGGGCGGCCGTTTGCGTTATGATAAATATAATAATTTGTACGTCTTTACATTTTAAAATGGAGGACCCCAATGTAAACAAGTCGAGTGCTTTTTCTGGTTTTACCCTTGTAGCAGTTTTTGTAATGACCTGTACTTTCTTTGAAATGTACCCATTCTACATGTGTGAATACACTTTTCAATCAATCTTAACTTAAAAGATAAAAAGGCCTATATCTGTATCGGGGATTATTATTATTTTTTTTCTCTGGGAAAAGGGACAAAATAGGGACGCTAGTTTAAAGTGGTGGAGCAGACAGTGGAATGAGCAGCAGACAGTGGAAACCCCATTGGAGTACCGTTACACACACATAACTTCCATATTCAACGGTTCAACTCCATTAAGAATTAAAAGCAGGGAACTGAGACTTGACTCGTGAAACTGAAGAACTTGACCTGCAAACCTTCCAGCCGACACTAGAGACCAGTTTCTCAGCGGCCAGCGAGTTCACACACAGCGCAGGCACATCTTCGCGCACAGAGGAAGCCGACGTCATTAAGAAGAAGAAGAAGAAGGTGTTACCGATGATAATAATTGAGGCTCTGTTTCATTTTAGTGTGCAGTGGTTTTCAAACTTAGTTTAATTCCAAGGACCACAACTCTGAGAGTGTACAAAATGGAATCAAATGGGAGTCTGGGAATGCAGGCTGTACTGTATACGTATACATCTGTGGAACTGGAACCAGAGGCCGTGAGTGTGTGTGTGTGTGTGTGTGTGTGTGTGTGTGTGTGTGTGTGTGTGGGTGTGTGCGTTGTTGAAAACACTCAGCTGGAATGAATCACTCTGGCTGACGTCAGGACACACAAATGTGTGGTGTGTGTGTGTGTGTGTGTGACTGTGCGCGCGGGTGTGGAGGGGCAAGATTTGAATACTAAAAACATCACTGTAGTAACAATACAAACCAGATGAGATCACATCATGCAAACGGCATCCACCGATTAAAAAGGGATAACCCTCTACTCTACCTGTGAGAATGGAAAAACTCCTTGTTCACACTCAAAAGTATACAAAACATACCTGTACGTACACATGCACGCACGCACTCACGCATGCACAAAACACCTGTACAGTGTATAGTACACCATCTGGTCCATCTCACACACACACACCAAGCAAGAGGGAGAGAGCGAGAAAGGGAGTATATTACTTTTCCGTTTTTTATTAATAATATTGATAGCAATGCCAACAACGCCATTGAAACGGATATGGGCCCAATTTAAGCTTGAGCCAACCTTACCAGTAGGTAATGTATACACGAGTGAAGGTGATTTGGAGGCTCAAACAAGTCGTTTTGAGAATTGTAATTCACCAAAGCGACTGGGGGAGAGGGGGGAGAGAGAGAGAGAGAGAGAGAGAGAGAGAGAGAGAGAGAGAGAGAGAGAGAGAGAGAGAGAGAGAGAGAGAGAGAGAGAGACGAGGGTACATCATTCCTCTAATGGCACAAAGTGATTACACTTCTCCTCCAAACAGCCTCAGATTGCTAACAGAATAAAATGACCTTAGCACAGCACCAGAGGGTACACTAGACTGGACGATTACTTGCAACGCTACAGACTTCATTTCAACTTTTATTTGTCATTTATTCCACCAGGGTGACCCCAAAAAAAATGTCATGGAGATACTGTACATCTGAATGAGTGAATGCACTTGCACACACCCCCGAACCCTTACATAATGACATTACATTACACGACAGGAGTTTGATGGAAACGTAATGCGGGGGGAACTAAAAATGGGGATCAATAAAAACTTAAAGGGACACTTCACCCTTTTTGCAAAAAAAATATATGTTAATGACGTTTAGGAGCTTTAGAACACTTTCCTGGGGGTCTTTGTGTGTGTAATATGTGGTTTTAGATATTTTAGATTGTAGCAGTGAGCTGTCATGGACACTGGGCTCACTTCCTTCCTGGACTACATGTTGTCTCAGTAAGACAGCTCTCCCCCCTATCCACAAGGAGGAGCAGTGCACCAAAGAATTATGGGAATTGTAGTCCAGGAAGGTAGTGAGACCAGTGTCCATGACATCAGAGACAACAAGCTCACTGCTACAATCTAAAATATCTAAAACCACATATTACACACATAAATACCCCCAGGAAAGTGTTCTAAAGCTCCTAAACGTCATTAACATATATATTTTTTGCAAAAAGGGTGAAGTGTCCCTTTAACCAATTCAAGTAATACTACTGTATGAAACTGTTTCAATAAAACAAAAAGCTATTTTTGATGTGACCCGTCACTGTTATATGATCTCACAACAATAACCTTTCTCGTACTATTTTCGGTCATGAGAGTCTTCCCCCGATGCTGGCGACTGCTGCTATTCTAATCTTACTTTCAAAATATATCCTCTGTAGCATTCGTTTTCTGGCGGTCCTTCCGTGTTTGTTCTTTTTGAAGTCAATTCGGGGGAATTGCAGCTCTAACGGACAACAGAGCTATGCTGTACCAGAGGTGTCACCAAAAACGACGACTAAAATGGAGGTTATACACGGTATAAGACTTCAAAGCTTAATTATATGCCATTGTACGTAATGCGGGTAAGGAGTTTAAATATCAACGTTTGGTACTGCAACAATCTCTCCGGGTCTGGATGAAGGCCTTAATGTGGTGACAGATCTCGCCGTCCCTTTAAAAAGGGTGTCAGTGATTTCAGTCAAAAACACTTAGGTTTCGTTTTTGCCTTGGGACACAAGCTTTCATCCAATCAGGATAGAGAACAAAAACGAAACCTACGGTTTTTTTGACCCCCAGGGGTTAACTGGGGGACAGGGAGGAACTCCTTATATGGTCAGCACACTCTATAGTAGAGAGGATTATCACAACAAAACAAAAAAATAAGTGATGTTTGAATTAAGTGAAATCACTGACTCTACCTTTAAGGTATAACGAGTATAGGATTTGTGGTTTGCGGGTTACGAACACAACGTTCAATGTGTGAGCCTCCTCCCTGGCTCCACAACAGGAATAGTGCACACATACTGGCCCACATGTTGACATGGAGACGTTGTGAGTAAACTAAGAAAATACAGACTGTATAGGGAAGGGTGTATAAGACACAAACAACACCACGCTCTTCTTATTGGGCCATAAGTGTGATAATTGAGAGGAGTCATAATTTTACGCGTTTTCTTTTGGGAAAATATACTACTCGTTATCGTGCAACGAGTAGGTGTAAGAATATGGGTTATCTGTAATGAACACAACATTTGTAACACTGTTTTTGTCTTTCTCCTCAACAGAACATTGTTATGAATTGGAAGATAAGAAGTCCCAACCCATGGCTTTAGCATGACGACGCTTTACTTTTTGAAACTACCATATACTCATTCTGAGAAACCTGCATAAACACTAAAGGGAACAGAGTCTTTTGTTTATAGATCATTCTAATAACCCCCCCCTCCCCTCCCCTCCCCCAATAAACGCAGGTCTCATTGAAAGTTAATCACTACTGGGCGCTTTAATCGTTGCCCGCTTGAACGGACCTTTATATGATGTCCTGAAACAACGGCAAAGGACTCGACCGTCGACAGAGAGAGCCAGAGAGAGAGAGAGAGAGAGAGAGAGAGAGAGAGACTGACAAACAGAGAGAGAGAGAGAGAGAGAGAGAGAGAGAGCCAGAGAGAGAGAGAGAGAGAGAGAGAGAGACTGACAAACAGACAGAGAGAGAGAGAAAGAGAGAAAGAAAGTAAAGGAAACAGATGACACAAAAGGGAGACAGCGCTGAATGAGATTCCCCCAGCGTTGATCTACAAAAGAAACCACAACAGAACCGGCCCCAAAACCCCCTCCCAAAAAAACAAATATCCCTGGAAAGTCCAAAACAATGCAGTCCCCCTGCGGCCCATAACAGCACTAACTTCCCAGCCTACTACTACCCTCTACTCCCCTCCCTTTCTGCAGTCCAGGACATCATCCATGCTTCAGAAAAACAATTATAATAATAAAAAACAGAAAGGCTGTGTTCCCTCCAGAGTAAGACAGTGTGGACTGGACAGACGAGGCGTGGGCGTTTTTTTTCCTAGAACCATGGACATGCTTGGAATTCGAGGGAAATGGGGAAAAAGGGGAAATGGGGTCACGGAGGGGAATAGTTAGTTCCTGGTATTCCGGTAGTGGGGGGGCGCCAGTTGCACCACCTCACACTTAGCCTAGTCACTTAGATTTAAGGGAATATGGACGAGGAAACTGACGCATAAACATGTAGGCCTATACCCTATTACAATAGAGGGGTGGGAGTTTATACGTTTTTTACTTATTCTCACTCCTTTTCGGATAATGCTTATAGATTTCTTTCTTTTTCTCTTTTTCCTTTTATTTCTTCTTGTTATTTTTTAACTATTCATTTGAATTGTTTCTGTTTCATTGGCATATTCGAAATAGACATGACAAACAAACAAACAAACAAGTTCAAGGTTCAAAAACAAACAAGGTTCAAGTTTCAAGTTCAGTTAAGAGTGCAGGCGGAACGGGAGAGAAAAGGAGATGGAGAGCATATGGAACGACGAGGGGTATATCACGTACGTGACATACATACAGTACAACAGTCACAGTCGTGCTTGCATGTGTCCTCGCGTGTGTGTGTTTTTGGCACGTACATTATTAATAATTACTGTGTGGAGCTGAATATAGACTCACAATCTCTCACGTGTGATCAAGCTGGTGGCCTTAAATCGACGTCACTGATACGGTGGTTATTAGGATGGATTGCAAGCATTACACTTTTAGGCATTTAGCAGATGCTCTTAATCCAGAGCGAGTTACAGTAAGCAAGAACACGTGGTAATAGATCAAATACATAAAAAAATAGTCTTCAAGAATCATGTGTAAGCTAAGAACCTAAAATCCGTCTAACAGTAGAAAATCTATATCATGAAACTATGTGTACTGCATACAATAGATTGCTATGTCTACATGGTATCTAATTTACATAAATTGAGCCTTTGCATACGCCTGTGACGCCGTCGAGGCTAGGGCTAAGTGTTATGACAAGTGCTACGGGCTAAATGCATTCATTAACACATTTACTGCTATCATTTATTAAAAAAGTAGGACCTAATTCACACCAGCATTATTAAAAGCCGCAATTTCCGTTCATCTCGCCATAGACCTAAATATGGAAACACAGAGCGGGCCTTCCTTATTGACAATCTGAATCCAGACCGGAGCAGTCTGGGAGGCTACACAGCCTCGGCTGTGTGCCGTCAAAGAAACGCTGTTTTGACCAAAAAATGCCATCTGGGACAAGGAATAGGAGATACAGGCGATTGAAAGAAACGGATAAGAATGGATTATTATGGCGACGACGATCTATGATGAACGATCCAGTGCTGTGCCAACAACACAGCTATAGCTAACCGGCTAACGTGAGTATAGCATTATGGGTCGCTTGATCGAATGCATTATAAAAAAGCAATTGCCGAAGGGCTTTCGGCAATGGCGGCAAGCGTTAGTATCGAAATTAGGCTTCAATTGCCGAAGGGCTTCGGCAAAGGCGGTAAAAGTGTTAATACAAAAGCACCCTCAAACTAGAGAACAATGCAACCAATCCACCAGAATGTGACTTAAATGGGCGTACTGTAGATCCAGCGCCGTTTCTACGGGGGGGCACTAGGGGGCGCCGCCCCCCCAGATAGACTTGGTGCCCCCCCCCCCATTCCAGAACCCTATACCCCACCATTATTTTTAATGTTTTACATGTTTAAAAATCAAGTGGCCCCCCCTTGGAAATATGAATGCCCCCCCCTGATGATTATTCCCTGGATACGGCACTGCAGTCTGCATACTAACTAAGATCGCATTGGGTTGTAATTGAGAGCCGATGGAAACTCTATAAAAAGAAGCCTGTATATAGCATGTTTTATTCCTCCAGATGCTGAACTATTATGAAAGGCTGCAGAGAGATGGAAGCATCCTCTAACGTCTACGCCCCCCCCCCATGTACATGTAAGCAAAATTACATGAGGTCACGCACTGTACATGTTGACCTTCCTGTAGAAGTTCAGACTTGTCTTTCAAGCGAGAGAGAGACGTGAGAGTGACCAGCCTCGGATCATTAACAGCTTTTAGAAACACACAACAGACTGAGATCCCATAAATCTGGTACTCGTTGGGTTTTTTCATTTTTTTTTTTTCATTTTCTTTTTTCTTTTTTAACGACATCATAAAGATATCATAAAATATGCGACTTGGTTTTTCTTCCGCACACACAAACTTTAGCAATCTTGCCACCGATGTTGTCGGGACCTTGGGGGTCTTATTATTTATGTCGACAGACTTGAAACTTCTTCATTGTTCAAAGTGGAAGTGCACTTACTTTCCTTAACCCATTAAAGACCTGAGGGCCGGTTCTATACAAATGCCTTCTAAATCAGTGGTTCTCAAACCTCTGCATGCAAAAAGACACCCGAAATGAACACAGAGAAATCATCAGTGTTGATTTTGTCGACTAATGCTACGACGAAAGAATTTTCGTCAACTACCCTTTCTCACTGACGAAAACTAAATGGAAACCACATGAAAACGTATAGAATGACTAAAAGTAAGATAGTGTTGCAACTTGTGACTAACGAGTTACTTTAGTAAGTACTTTTTGTGGTAACTATCCCATTAAGTATAGCGCCATTGTACTTACTGTGTTTCCACTAGAGCGGCCGAAGTCCTGACGTCACTCTCTCATCCCCTCGATTCCCCCATGGTCCACGGAAGTCATTTCTCTATGGAGAGAACAACATGGGGCTCATCTTAAAATCGTCTCATATATAAGCATTGTGGGTCCAAAAAACAAGTCTCTGCGTTATTATGTCAGGGAGGTGTGTCTCTGTATGGTTTATGACCGCCAGTCATGACCCAGTACAGTATATTATGATACAGTCTGCTTCTAGCGAAAATGTAAACTAATTCAGTAGCAGTAACAACAGCGTTATATCCATATGAGTGAAACTAAAAGTACATGAACCTGTGGATTTGCGCCCTCTACCGATATTGACGTCAGACTTCGGTGCTCTATGGGTGAGTTAAGTTACCCACGTTACGTACTGTGATCCGAAAGAGCCGTCTCCTCCTACCAATGCAGGGAGTCTGTCATGTACAATGAAATGAAATCGAACATTGATATTGTGTAGTTTATTGTTGAGCACGTTCACTAAAATGTGACGGGTCTCTCTCTCTCTCTACGCACGCAGTCAACTCCTGCATGGCCGCGTCATTTCCATGCCAAGAATACAGTAAAATGAACACCCTCTGATGTAATGGGCTACTGCTTTGGGGGGGCTTTGAAGTCACGCACGCTTTCCTCAGAGAATAAAACGGTGCCACTTACAGTAGGTGAAACGGAGAGAGGGGGACAACAAAGCGTTGACATTATTATACACACATTATTAAGGCTCGATCCAGTATTAAAATGTATACCGTTTGCACAGGGAATGGTTATTTCAGAAGGGCCAAGTAAACGATATTCACTGGAACAAGATAAAGAGGTCAACAGCCCCACCACTACCGCCCCCTAGAGGCCGTGCTGCTCTTTATACACCTACATTGATTAAAGGGCCACTTCACCCCACTTTTGCAACCAGAGCTTATTTTAAAGGGGAATTCCACTAATGTTCAACATTCATTGTCATTATAATATACCTTAAAGCTGAAATAATAAAAATGTCCCCCATCACCCCCCACCCCCCATTCTGTGTTTCCTACAACTGGAGGTCTGAAAAGAATCATTAACATTGTGAAGTACATCTTGATGTAGTTGACACAAGATGTAGTTGACACAAGACACCAAGTTCATGACCAAAAACCTGCCATGGAAATGTGGACTCACTTCCATCCTGGACTACAAAAGTCACACCTCCATGCAGCCCCCCCCCCCCCCCCCCAATGTCTACAATAAATGCTGCAGCACATGCATGGCATTTGTAACCCATTTTTCACCCCTCATGTGTCAATCATCTAATGTGATCCTGGGCTCTACACACCCTCCACCAACCTAGTCCCCCAAATATGGGTGACAAGGGGAGAGCAACGGACTTGAACTCATGCTGGCACACTTCCCATGAAAAGAAAATAGCCTATATACATTTGCCATCGTAATTCCTGTCCTCCGTGTGGCGTGAGCAAACTGATCCATCAATGTACATTTTAATTTCCATTAAAGGCTTTAGCAAAACATCCCCCACCTTCGGAACCCCCCCCCCCCACCAACAGCCATTTGGTCCAGCTAATTACAAAATAATTGGGAATATAGAATACCCAATTATGCACTGCCTATTCATCTGGAATCTTCCTGATATAGCCAGTCCCATCCTTGAGTGCAGGCCAGGGTCTATTAATATTGGTATACATGATATACTGTTTATTGTGAATAATTGCAGCACTTATATAACCATTCACAACTCAAACAAGACTAATGGCCCCTTTTCCTAGCAGCGAACACGCAGCACAACACTGCACTCTGAAAGCTATTACTTCCAATGGGCTATAGTAGCGCCGCCACACACGGATGGGCTCGCCGGCCAAACGGCCGTCCGCCGTGCAAAGTGGAAAGAGCAGAGAGAGCAGAGCGGAGAGCTCCGCAGCGAGCTCGGCGCACCTCGCGGTTAGAAGCGCAAACACTGCTGGACTTTTGAAAACCTGCGAGCCGTGACGAATAAGCACACCGTCGACAGAAACGGCTATTTTCCGCCAATGCGAGTTCAGCTCAAAGCGTGCGCAAAGGCATCACGACGGTCTAAAAGTATCCCCATAGTATCAACCCAACCGGCCCCAAAGTTGTTTTCACATGCGACTGACATAATACATTATGTGCAATCTGCCGTGATAGGTTCAGAGAGATTGTGGGCTGTATTTTGCGTGTCTTAAGTACCAGGTCTTATTCCCTAACTTGAGTAAACTAAAGACCTGGAGGCGTGATCAATGCCATTTGGCTATTCTGAGTGGCCAAAGAGCATTGACCACGCCTCCAGGTCTTTAGTTTACTCAAGTTAGGGAATAAGACCTGGTACTTAAGACACGCAAAATACAGCCCTGTGTGTGCAAAGTTAATTGTGCCTTTGAGTCCACCAAATCCATCGCGTTCATCCTCCGGGGAGCGTCACATTGCTATCTTTACGTATACAGATAGATACCGGCACTTTATTTGTCCTTTCGGAAAATTTGTTTTGTGCACAGCAGTCGTCAGGATACAGAAGACATTATACAAACAAACAGATTACACAGTACATTGACAATAAAGAAACAATGCCAACAGAAGGCCGCCAGTCATAGTTCCAAGAGGCATCACATACAGTACAGTATAATAGCCGTTCTCTATAGACTAATCCACAGAGGGGTTGCTGTTCTGTAGTGTAGTTTGTGCAGGGTTGCTCTGTATTCCTCCCCCCCCCCGTCTCTCCTTCCCTCCACTTTGTCATTCTTTGCAGGTTACCTGACTCCACCCTCATCCAATCACCATCACCTGCTGCCTATATAAAAGGCTGCAGTTCCACCTGGGCTCACTCTCTCAACCAGTTTGTTTGTAGTCCTGTCGCTGCATCATTTTTGTCTCCTACTTTTGTGTCCCAGAGCAAACCTTATGTTTTAGTTTATGTTCTCCTACTATGTAAATTATGTTGTATATGCCCTGCCTTGGGACAGGTAAGACAGAGAGGCCTCTATACACAGGCACCACGACGTAGGTGGAACCTTGTTAAGCACACTAGGTAAGGGGTGTTTTTCCACCACGTGTATTTTGAACTAAGTTTTGGTTAGAGTAGTTAGGTAGGCAGGCTTTTAGTTTACTAATTACGAGTTAGTTGGTTAGTCTGTCTTTTGTTTCACTTAACTTTGTTATTTTGGCAACACCCGTGTCCCTTGGTAGTGGCTTAACTGTTTCATGTGTGCTTGTGCACACCTACTGTATAGCCTACTGTACATTGTGTAAATATCTAACGCCTATTTGAAGAGTAAAGAGAACACCTCACACTTTTCTCACTCTAAAACTGTGTGGTCTCCATATGCACCATATGCTCAACCACCTGGTAAACTGTCTTTAGTTTACGTTACAAACCTATTCCCTAGACCGAAAAGGGATTCGTAACGGGTGCCCCGGGCGCAGCCATAGCTGCGGTGTACCATTAGGCGCAGCTTGACACCTCAGCACTGATTAGGTACACCTGGCCTACAGGGCACTGGTCCACGGATTCGTCTATACTTGGTCTGAAGTCACAATAAGGTGAGTCATTCGGTCGTGGCGGTCACGGTACTTGGACCATGAATGCAGTTGGACGATAGATCACTCTTCCGACACTGAAAGGATTGATTAAACGGTCTGATACTGTAACACCATGGCAATCGCTTTCATGTTCACCGGCCAGTCTAAAGGATTGTAGGATTGTTCTAGAAGGAATGGTATACAAGTCCTATGACAACCACAGACAAATCTGCCTCTGGAACAAGAGGCTTGAGGAAGACCTTTAATGCCTGTTTGTGTTCATTAAGTCTCAGAGTGGAAGCACTGATCTGTGGTTTGTCCTAATAATCCAGACAAAATAGTTTCGCTTATTTCTTTAGGCAACTTTTATTATGCAACGCAGGTTTTTGCGAACAGAGGTCACAGTTAACTATGAAACCTTGCGCTTTTTAATGTTCTTTTAGTGGCTTTCGCCTTTTTATTTTAGATCTTTTTTATGGAGGGACAGACAGTAGGCTGACAGGAAATGGGGACGGGGGATGACATGCAGTAAAGGCCGTCGGGATCGGGAGTCGAACCCGCGGCCACACTGCCAGACTGGATTACCAGCCAAGGTGCCTGGACCGCTGAGCCACACGGCCCAGGCCGAAAACTTGCGCTTTTGACACCTATAACCCACTTCCCCCACTGCCACCCTTAGATCTACATATAGAGGCCCCCTCCTCACTCTCTCCAGCTCTGCTATGACTCATGTGATAAACAGCCTTTCAATGACTCACTATCAACTATCACAACACAGGACAGCCGTGCGTGCACCACTGATATGGGGGACTACACCACGCACGCACGCACGCACACTGTGTGTGTGCATGAACATAGTACTCAAATGGTTTACTTATACCGGTATAAGTAAAAGTATCAATACTGCAATGTATAGGAATACTCTGTTACAAGTAAAAGTCCGGAAGTAAAAACATTTACTTTAGTGAAAAGCACAAAGGCACTGGTGTCAAAACGTATCGCGTCGCATCACGATCGGCTATTTTCAAATGTTTTTTTTTTTTTTTTTTATTAGAAATCTTTAAAGTAACTAAAAGTTTTCAAATAATTGTAGTGGAGTAAAAGTACCTGTATCTGAGATGTAGTGGAAGTAAAAGTATCTAAAATTGGAAATATATTACACACCCCAATAAAGTAAGAATACCTCAAAATAACATTACACACCATTTATTCATAGAGGTCGATGCTTTTATTCGCACCGAAAAATCTACCTCGTTTAAAAAAAGAAATATTACGTTGCTTTATCGCCGGGCAGAATATCTGCGTTACTCATGACACAAACGGCGGTTTGAATTCATGCGTATTCACCGCACACAATACACGCTCTGTGTATGCAAATACCATAACAAAGTAAAAAATTAAATAAACACTTTCTAACCATAAGAACAATTACACTTTCTCGCGGCCCTTGCAGGAAAACGTATTTCCTCACAATATTATTATTATTATTATAGAATTTCCCCTGTTGTAGCACCCACACTGTGGAACGAACTTCCAACCTCATGTCAGAGCTTCTCAATCCTGGTCTGTGTTTAAATCACGTCTGAAAACTCACTTGTACTCCTTGGCATTTGAACATATACTGATTAAGAGTTGCTGCTTCCACTGCATTGTGTCCTTATGTTGCCCTGTTTATGTACTGTTGTTGTTGCTTTTTTTTCTTTCTCGATAAGTATTTCTTTGTGTGCAGCACTTTGTTTCAACCTTGTTGTATGAAAATGAAGTGGATTGGATTGAATAACTATTGCTCAAACGCTAGTATGATTGTTGGCCTTCGTCACACGACACACACACAAACACAACATTAAGTCATTGTGGGGGGGGGGGGGCTAGTTTGCTGCACTGCTGTGCTTTCGTTTGATCCCCACGAGGAATCATTTTTAGAAAGAATTGCGTCTTTTCTCTGCGATCCACAGAATGGTGTGTTAGCCAGCATGGTGCAACATCACAGATGGATGGATAGATAGATAGATAGATAGATAGATAGATAGATAGATAGAAAAGTGTCCCATTTCACAAGTTGTACAAAATCTTTTTGAAAATAGCAGATCTACATGCTCACATGAAATGTACATATAGGGTTGAAGTGGTTCGCCTGTATATGTACTGTATGTTTTCTAATCAAAATGGAAATATCCAAAGTATAAGAAACCAGTAACTAAAGTTTCCAAACAATCGTAATAAAAGTACATAAATGTTGCCTCTGGGATGTAGTGGAGTAAAGTAATATCGGGCATCGGAAACACCCCAAGTAAAGTACGGATCCCTCAAAGTTGTACTCAAGCACACAGTAGTTGAGTAAATGTACTTAGTTTACTTTTCCATCGCTGATAAACGCTTGCAGGAGGAGGGGGGGGACCGCCACACGACGGTGACCACAGTGACGTGAAGCTATGCGTGTGGTTTAGAACTCCAGCACTCCCAAAACAACGAAATGTACACCGAGTCATTTTCACTCCACTCGCTTCCTGACGATGAGGGGAGTTCTCGAAAAAGTAAAAAGAGAAGAAAAAAGATCAGAGCTGTGACAAATGATCCGGTACTGGGAAGAAGGAAGGAGGCCCACGCTGGGGGAGTAGTAGTTTGTGTGTGTAGTGTGTGTGTGTGTGTGTGTGTGTGTGTGTGCGCGCGCGGGTATACCGTGCTTGCGTGCGGTGTGGGTGAGTGTGAGTGCGAGTTCCGACCGTGCACGAGTATTGTGTTGTGCAATCTGTGCTTGTGTGTGTGTCTGTCATGTCAGATGGTACACAGCTGAGTATGTCCGCATTTTTTGTGTGTGTGTGTGTGTGTGTGACAGGAGGATCACAGCGGTGTCGGGGGGGGGGGGTCCAGAGATGAGGTTACCTGCGCGGGGGCCTCATCCTAAACGCTTATGTAACCCACCCATCTCCGTGACCTCTGACCCCACACATACCTCACTGACCCCTCTGCGTTGGCCGCACAACTGACCCCAGCGTAACCTGCGAACCCCCCAAGGCTGCAATGTGACTCAGGGCTTCGGAGGAGCTGTACGTGTGTGTGCGCGCACGTGTGTGTGTGTGTGTGTAGTCAGAACCACAGGTTGCCAGGTAACGGGCTGTTTATTCACAGAATTCCGGTGCGACAAAATTAACTTTCTTTTCTCTTTTTTCAGATTCCAAGGATGCAAGGCAGGTATTTCAACACACAAAAGTTATTTTTTCACTTTTTCACAGGTGAGTGGAGGAGTCGTCGTAGGTATATGGTATTTTTACTCAGGTATTCACTTCAGGTACAGTAGGTGTTTAGCTGAAGGAATGTCCAACAGGTGAGTATGGTTTAGAGTATAGGATTACTCCCCCCTTCTAAGTGACGGTATGTATATCAACAAAAAGGTTTGCGAATAAACAGTCTCTCTCGATAAAGGAGGAAAGGGCAAGAACAGCAGTAAGTATTTCTACACAGCCTGAGTATTTGTACTTCGATACGTTTGTACTCCGGACGATGTCCTTCCATTTCCATGTATTAATCACTCGTTTCATTTAGGTTGCATGGGGCGGGAACCCCTTTAGGTGTTAGCATCATGTTATGCTTTAGCTATTTAAAAATAGCAGATCTACAAGCTCATAGCGCGCCGCCGAGTGGCGCGCTATACGAGCTTGTAGGTCTGCTATTTTTGAAAAATCGAAGAGCGACTTGACATAGAAGACATTTTTTTTAGAATCTGATCTCAGGTCAGAATGGGTTATAAACGTGCCTGGAAATGCGTTTCCCCCGCGGAAGGACAACAGGATACGTATTTCTCTCTATAGGTCGTCCTCAGACGAGCCCTCCATCGTCGTTTCCAGTCATTCCCGGTTCTCCGTATACATCTGGCCAGTTCGTTGGTGCTCTTCGCTCCCGCGTCGTTCTTTTTTTGAGTACATCCACGTATGTTAGCGGCGGGACGTCCTCGTGATAGATGCCCCGTGTGTCGGTTTTCCCCCCCAGAGCACCAGTTTGCTGGCTGGGCAGCAAGTTCTTGAAGCCTTTGGCTATAGTGTCCTGCTATAGTCCCATTCTCCTGGCTGCTATTATCTTGGTAATCCCTCATACAGAGTCTTGTTATAGTGACATGTATACAGTCTTAGCTGATGTTAAGTATACTGCACGCAGCATTCTGGTGTGTAACGCCCGTCAAAGGACTTCTGCAGGGTTGGCTTCAGGGTCCGGCATTCACTGCCGTATTTGCATTTCACTATTGCCGCATGGAACGAGACGTGAAATGGAGTTAGGGCGCTCGACTTACCGCACGACATGCCCCCGGTATATTGCGCTGCCTCACCTCCCCCGGAAAATGGACTGGGACCGAGGCAGAAAGAGAGAGAGAGGGCTTAACGCTGATTGTCTCACCTGGGGCGCAGGTGCAGCTGATCAAGTAAGTAACGAGGCATGTATTTCCCTCCTATAGCACCGCCGCCACGCCCAGTGGCTGACGTTCTCCTCTGCTTACTCTCTCTCTCTGCCGTGCTCCGGGGGGCGCTCTTATACCCGTTGGGTGGCTTTTCACCATTCAGTTCACCGTTTCTCAACTAGTGGAAAGAAAATGTTACAAAAATCAACAGATCCTATGTACAGTACATGAATGGTCAGGGGGACCACCAGTGACCCACGGACCACCTGTTGAAAACCCTTGGTGTGGTGTGGTCATGGGAAACGCTATTTAACCCATTCTGAACGGGAACCTCCTACATTCTGAACGGGTATCTCCTACACCCAACACGTCACCAACGAGGAAGTACGGCAAAAGGTCAGCCAAGCCATTGGCCCACATGATGACCTTCTTACTACGGTCATAAAACGGAAACTGAGGTGGTACGGACACATCACCAGATCCTCTGGCCTTGCAAAGACCATCCTGCAAGGTACCGTACGAGGTGGCAGGAGAAGAGGGAGACAAAAGAAAAGATGGGAAGATAACATCGGAGAATGGACACACTTGAAACTCAGTGAAGCAATGAGAGCTGCCGAGGACAGAGAGGGATGGAGAGAGCTGGTCATCAGATCGTCTGTGGTGCCCCAACGACCCTCCAGGGTTACGGGATAGGTGAAGGTGAAGGTGAACGGGAACCCATTTTGGTGTTTGGCGTCATGTTACGCTTTAGCCATTGAAAAATAGCAGATCTACAAGCTCATAGCATATACGAGCTTGTAGGTCTGCTATTTTTGAAAAAAAGAAACGACTGAGATTTTTTTTAATCTGATCTCAGGTCAGAATGGGTTAATCAGACCAGTGTGTGTGTCCAGTGGAAACCTCGTATGAATCTGATCTCAGATCAGAATGGGTTAATTTCCGCACCCGCGCGCGCGTCAATCATTCCATCATGCCATAGAACGCGTTCACATGGTCTGATAACTCACAGAGGGAGTCCAACAATAGCACAGTTCCAACAACAAATCAAAGCAATATGAGGCCACCCGCTAGCCCGAGTTGTTATAGGGCGCACATATACACCGCATAATAACGCTCTAATGCCTGACAGCGAGTCCCCGTTTGCTCTCTGTCTCTCTGTTAACTGTCTCAGTCAATAAAAGTGTGTGTGTGTGTGTGTGTGTGTGTGTGCGCGTGCGTGCGTGCACAGGCTCGCAACACTGGCACGGCCCTCTGTGTTGTGATTAGCCAAATTGTCCATATATAGCCCAAAGAACAACGTGCCGTTTCATTCAGGCTGACGGATGACAGGGGGCTTCATTTAGCTGAATGAATGACCTGCATGCCAGCGACGGGGGGGCCACCATGTCCTCCATGTCCCCCCAGTCGAGCCCATGGCCATCTGTGGGGTCACCCCCCTTATTATAGGCCAGACGATGATGGGGTAGACAGCTAGAGGGGTTGGGAAGCAGGGGATGTGCAGATTAACGTTGGAGCAGTGCTTCAAACGGCCTCTATAGGGGTGTGCGTGACATGAAAAGGGTTAATGCCGGTTTTAGGACGGACAGGACAGTGGCCTTGTGGTTATAGAGTGTCCGCCCTGAGACTGGGAGGTCGGGGGTTCGATCCCCCGGGGGCCGGGTCATATACCAAAAAGACTGTAAAAATGGGACCCAACGCCTCCCGCATGCTTGGCACTCATGCAGCATCAATGGGTTGGATTGGGGGGGGTCAAATCAGCGGATGATTCCCGAGCGCGCAGCACAGCTGCGGCTCACCCGCTCCAAGAGACGGGTCAAATGCGGAGAACAGATTCCACCGCGGTATAACGTGTGTGACTGTAATCGTACGACTTTAATTGTTATTTAACACAATCTGTTAAATTTCGGTAAACCACTGGAGATGTATATAGTACAGAGCATCCGCGGGAGGATACAGCAGTTGCATGTCTCTCAGTACAGTGCACATTCTGTGATTATTTGCCATAATCATATTCAAATATGTAATTTCGGTCAAATACGACGAGACTGAGCGGTGTGGGTTTCAGTTTTCTGAAAAAGTTATGTTTCTGTCAGTCGTTAAAAAAAAAAATAGCAGACCTACAAGCTCGTAGCGTGCCACTCGGTGGCGCGCTACGAGCTTGTAGGTCTGCTATTTTAACACCAAAAGGCGTTATTTAATGCAGCCCCTCAGGTCTATATCCGAACATTGATATATTATTGATTTAAGCTATAATTACTAGTATTAAATTATTGTCTTTTTTTATGTCCAATGTATTTGGTATTTAGTTATTTAACTATAACTAAATTAATTTGAAAGGATTCCAATAAAAAAATAGTTCCAAGATATAGGGAGAGCAAATAACAGCAATCACAGATTATTGCAATAATGAGGCATTGCAGCTGAGGGCTGTATTCCTTCGTTCAAATGGATCAATTATAGAATTATCATTATTCCTTGCAGTGGTATAAGTCCTCCCGGTGCTAATGTGGGATATATTCGGTATTAGTCGGGTTGATACATGGAGGGGGTGTTTCACATACAACCGCTAACACTGCAGAGCATATTGTAGAAGCTTTGTGACGAAGAGGACATTAACTTCCATTTTTGCATCAAGAGTCACTTTCATCAGTCCTTGAATAATATAGAGACCGTTTGACTCATTTTCCCCCAAAATGCTGCAAATGACTCATCCTCGCCAAGAGCAGAGAATGGGGGGCTTTGTCTGCGTAATTAATTTTGCTCTCGGGACAGCGGTTGGAACGAGTCGTGTCTCCGAGGCCTAATTAACCTATTTAGGACGGGAACGGCATTTCGCGTTTAACCACTTTTTTTTTTTTAAACCACGATTATAAACGTTAGCCGTTGTAAAATATCAGCTCTACAAGCTCATATAGCGTCGGCATTGAGTGCCACGCTACGAGCTTGTAGATTTGCTGTTTTTTTTTTTTATCGTGACAACGTGGTGTAAATCTTTAAATATATGCTTTCACGGCGAATGTTTTTTAACTCAAATATTTGCTTTCCCCGGGGAGGTCCCTAAAAACAACACATTTTTCAGATTGGTCGGCGGGGCAATTTACATATAATTTCTGGGTGGTCTTCTCGACATGAAATAGTTTGAGATCCACTTTTTCAGAAAACCAAACGGTCAGGATTTAGAAGAAGATTTTGTAGAATCTCAGTCCCAAATGGCTTAAAAGAATATTGTCAAACATCTTCTGGGTCAACCCAGCCGAGGAACCCAAACCGTTTAGCGAAAGGATTCCTATAGGCACACTGCCTCGACTCCTCCTTTCTGGGCCATATTGCCGGATGACGCAACGACGGTTATAACCGAGCCAAAAAAATAATAAAAAAATCTGGTTATTTATGGCGTGGCGCCTAAGAGGTGAGCCGGGCCTAGAAGAAGAGTGCGTAATGGCCTTGTGCACACTGCCGATAATATAGGCACGTGAGTTTCGTTCACATTTCTCTGTGAACTCATGAGCTCATTTCATTCTGAACTTCTCATTCTGCAAACATCACACACTCAGCCCGCAACCTAGGTGTCTTCTTCAATTCCTTCAACACCCAAATCACCAAAGTATAGTCCAGTCCATGTTACCATCAAATCAGAAATATCGCTAAAAATTAAACCTTTTTTTGTCATATGTGACAGACTCCAGCAAAAAGGGCCTCAACTCGATTTTTGCAGAGCTGGAAACCGTCATACATTCATTCATATCTTCACGACTGGATTATTGTAAAATTCACTTTACTCTGGTACGAGCGAAAAATATATATATATATATCTCGCCTCCAGATGGCGCAGAACTCCGCGGCTCGCTTTCTCACCGACGCGAGAAAACGTGAACACGTCACACCGATTTTAGCTATAGTCGTCACTGGCTCCCTGTGAGCTACAGAATTGATTTTAAGATTTTATTGATTACTTTTAAAGCTCTACATGGTCTAGCTCCCATTTATATAACAGACTTGCGGCAACCCCGTAACCCTGTGCGCTGCCTTATAGGTCATCGGATAGGGCCCTCCTAGTTCCTCCTTTACTTTGTTGCTTTTGTAGCAAAAGCTACAAGTCTGTTTGTATGTCAATGTCACTGCATCTTCCACTGAAAATGGACAAATCTGCCCGAGGGCAATCTTTTCTTTTTTTTTCTCTTTTTCTCGCCAGTGGCAGATTTGTCATACTATATATTCCCTCGCGTCTAATCGCTATAAATGTTCTCTCTCGCGTGGTGAGAACTTATTTTGGGGCTCGGATCCCGGCTGGGACATAAACGTTATGGATGGAAGCTTTAACCCATTTTGGGCGGGGATCCCCTTTTTGGTGTTAGCTATTTTTTTGAAAAGAATCGACTGACATAGAAACATAGCTTTTTTTTTTAGAAAAACTGTCATTTTCAAACAGACATTTTTTTTAGAATCTGATCTCAGGTCAGAATGGGTTAAATCAGCACTCAGGATTGCACTATAGCGGTTGGTCGTCTGTGGAAGCGGAATGGACTCCGCCCGCCGCGGCAAACTGGAAACGAGCATCATATTCAACCAACGAGCCGGTGCCATTATTCCATTCTGACCTGAGATCAGATTCTATAAACGTCTTCCACATCCTGACAGTTTTCTGGAAAAAGCCATGTTTCTGTGTCAGTCACTCCTTCGATTTTTCAAAAATAGCAGACCTACAAGCTCGTAGCGCGCCACTCGGTGGCGCGCTACGAGCTTGTAGATCTGCTATTTTTCAATAGCTAAAGCATAGCATATAATGCTAACACCAAAAGGGCGTTCCCCACGCCCAGAATGGGTTATTCATTCCATTGCGGCGGTCAGACGGACTGTGACACAGATGGACTGGGAGGTGTTTGTCCTTGGTGGCCACCATAGCAGTACATTTGTCCTCATAATTGGAATCAACGGCCTCAGTCACAAGCAGAGGATGGCTGTTAATGGGGCGCGCGCGCATGCACGCACGCACGCACACATGCATGCACACGCACACACACACACACACACACACACACACACACACACGCATGCACACACAATCGGGTTCTGAACAATTAAGTGCTCGCTGTCGGGGCTTAGAGCCCGGGTCCATTGTAAAGCGCGCTAAACCCGTTAGACCGTGACAGGCCATTAAAAGGCTGCCAAGGCTTCCTTAAATTGCTTCAACAGTTTACATTGACCTGGAATGTGTGTGTGTGTGTGTGTGTGTGTGTGTGTGTGTGTGTGTGTGTGTGTGTGTGTGTGTGTGTGCGTTCCTGTGTTTCTGTGAGTGAGCATTTAGCAGAGAGGCCCAACAAGAATAACACACGTAGCCCCCACACACACACACACACCCACACACACACACACACACACACACACAGCATCCATAACGCCGTAAATACGACGCCAATATCTCCGACTCCATTTTTATCGCGTAATTATCTCATAATGGCCAATTTATGTTTTGTTTAGGCAAATAGCATCCAGCCATAAAAATAACGGCCAGTGCTGTTGTATATACTGTAACAGTCAGTATTTTTTCCTTTAAATTGTTAGCTGAAATGCCCAAATTGTAAAACGGCAGTATAAATGTCTGTAGATTAACCCATTCTGAACGGGAACCCATTTAGGTGTTAGCATCATGTCATGCTTTAGCTATTGAAAAATAGCAGATCTATAAGCTCATAGCGCGCCACTCTGTGGCGCGCTATGAGCTTGTAGATCTGCTATTTTTGAAAAATCGAAGAACGACTGACATTTTTTAGAATCTGATCTGAGGTCAGAATGGGTTCATCAGACCAGTGTGTGTGTGTCCAGTGGAAACCTCGCATGAATCTGATCTCAGGTCAGAATGGGTTAATGGAAGGCAACGCTAAATGAAATGCAGGCACTTGGACTTGATGTAAATATACACAATGATGTATATACCACCCGGCCTGGCAGGCAGGGACTGGGCTCAGAGTTAAAGCCACATTGATGATCATGAGGAGGCACATTTTTCAGTGCGTTTGGTGCTCGCGGGGGTATAGGCTGGGGGGATAGAGAGGTGTTTAGGTGCTCGTGGGGGTAGGATAGAGAGATCGCCCTGTAAAAAAAGTACACACAGGTTTGACCCCATGCGGAGGTCTTCAGGGCCATTGCTCCTGACCGCACGTCTACGTTATCCTGTTTAATATACTTTAGAGTCATCTCTGCAGCTGAAAGCACTTTTGTGTGTGTGTGTGTGTGTGTGTGTGTGTGTGTGTGTGTGTGTGTGTGTGTGTGTGTGTGTGTGTGTGTGTGTGTGTGTGTGTGTGTGTGTGTGTGTGTGTGTGTCTGCGTGTCTCGGTTTTGAGGTTTTTCCATAAATCAGTGCTATTGAACACCCTTCACCCGTCTGTGTGTTGGTTAAAACAATATTGAACCAATGAAAAGTAGTAAAAACTGCTTTGGATAATATTTTGTTGTCGACTGTCGTTGGATACAATTTCGTCCGCAATTACATCCCGTACTGATTCGGAGAGAGAACGGCCAAAAGTCGATACAAAAAATATCAATTCTTCTACGTTCTTCTCTAATATTGTGTGTAGACTTCTTGTATACATTAAGTATAGGCTAATGCAGAACAGTAATTTAACTCTCGAGAGCGTCAAATGGAACCACATGGACCCATACAGTATACAGTGGGATCCTGTTCGTTTGCGCCTCAATCTCAAAATGACATTGTTCAATACCCGTAGGTACCTCTGTTAGACACACCCACGGACACACCCCCAGATTCTCAGCCACACCCACAGGTTTATTTTAATATGTGGAGTGGCTATTCAACCACCAGGTGGCGTCGGCCCATGATGAGCAGAGCTGCATGCACTGAGTCTTAATAGCTTCTAGAGTCCATTTGGTTTCATTTTACACTCGAGACGATAAAGATCTAATGAGCGCACCATTCCCGATTTCTCCGGTCAATTTGACATATGGCTCAAGTGCGTACAGTCAAAAACTGTGGGAGGAGTGGTGCGTCAAAAAAAGGTTACTCTAGTGGAATAATAAAGTGTCACAATTACAATAGTCTGGCAACCACACTAATGAGCAGGTGAGTGACTTGCATACGTGGTTTTCTCCACCAACCGTAAATGCGTAAACTGTGACGTCTTGTTCTCTGAAAGACTGGATAGCCCTGTCGTGCGTGCTTCCACTCATATTGAGCGTAACTGTAATGTGCCCCGTGTAATTTAAATGTGTTGCTCTTTAAAAGAACGGTGTGCTATTGTGTGCGCCGCTTCCACATGTGTTGGTACAGCGGCGCAGACATCACACAGGGCTTGGTATATTCAGCGGAGCTCGTCAATCTATAGCCAATAATATGGCAAATCGAATGCCATAGCAACCCCAGCCCAGGCAGGCTGCTGGCTGGGCTGCTATGGAGTCACGATGTGGTTCATACAAAACCAGAGATGGCCCCGGGGCCGATTACTGTATCGGTATATCGGCACCTTATTTGTCATATCGGGTCATATCGGTATCGGCGAATATGCCAGTCTATAACCACCGATCCGACACAGGGGTAAAGGGGGTTGACACTATATGGCAAGTAAATCAAATGTTGGGGCATGTGGAGTTTGCTTTGGGGAGTTTGCCCCAAACTGCAAGACAGTGCACATTTTGAGTGAGTATATTCTGCTATAAACTGACAATAATAAATAATACATTCGGTATCGGTTAACACAGAAATTGTGGTATCGGATCGGAAAACATAAAAACCCACACAAAGGACACTAGGAACTATGACAAGGAATCTCAAACTGAGGGAAACTTGGAAAAACAATAAATAACCACGCAAATGATAAACGGTGCATTTATAAGGCACTTTACATAGATTGTGCTTTACATGCACCCATTCACACACACACACACACACACACACACACACACACACACACACACACACACACACACACACACACACACACACACGACATGCAAGGCACCAACCAGCACATCGGGAGCAAGTAGGGGTTCAGAGTCTTGCTCAAGGACACTTCGACACTAACTCTGGGGTATCCCGGGTTCATGCGAACTGGCAACCTTGCGGTTACCATCCGGCCACTCTACCCCTGAGCCACCGTTGCGTGGCTCAGGCTTATGACGACGAACTGAAGGGCCTGAACACACTGGGGGCATGTATTGTACAGTATAGACAAAGACTAACTAGACACAGGTGAACTGAACAGACAATCAACACTGGGATATAGGCTATAACGGGGAAACAGAACACAGGTGACTAGGGTTACACCAATACAGGTGAGGTGAGACAAGGCCGGTATTATGGCAGACAGGGAATCACAGAATACTACTACAAAGTAAAAGTCCCCAAAGCACAGACAAAGTCCAAGGGCAGACGAGCGTATACTGTGACAAGTGGTTTGTGAGAATAAGGGACCATATTATGTGACCGCATGTAGAAATGACGTGACTGAAAAACCTACGGACGGACAGGGGCTGGGGGGGGGCGTCTTGTGGGATGTTTGTCCCACCTACGTACCAAGTACTGTATTTCCTGTCGTGAGCCGAGTTTGGTGGTCTCTCTACAACACCCCCCCCTCCCCAAAACTCCACCACCACCATCAACCCCCCTCCCCAACCCCACTCCAGCCACCACAAACCACAGGAATATACCCAGCATCTGACGGGAGCGTTCCAAAGCCCCTTTTGCAATGTTTCATTTCCTATTTCACAACAGCACACACACACACACACACGGCAGCGGCGGTGGTGGGGCCTCAACACACACCACTGTTGTTCTTTTGACAGCACATTTTAGATTAGAGTTTTTGGCATAGTTTTTTTTTGGAATGAAACTTTATTTAGTTTTAGTCTTTTTTTTTTTTTTTTTGGTCATCTGAAATCTTATTTAGTGTTAGTCACTTTTAGTCGATTAAATGTCATGAGATTTCAGTCGACTAAATCTACAGGTGATTTAGTCGAATGGAATGTATTTTGGCGGGCCTTGATGCCGTCGTAATTGCTGATTTATTTATTTTTTCCCCAGCATGCAAGTGTAAATTGACATAATATACTGGATCGCTTCCTAACATTTTAGTCTATTTTCTATTTGTTGACGAAGTTGTCAATATATTTAGTCTTATAGTTTTAGTCATCGTAGTTTAGTTTTGATTTAGTTTCTATGTAGTTTTCCTAAAAGGTATAGTCGACGGACAGTTTTCGTCATAGTTTTAGTCGACAAAATCAACACTGCTCAACACACACATTCGGTTTCACTTTAGCGTTTCGACCATTATTTTATACATTATCTATTGAAAAACAAGCTCATTCATCCAAGGTCATAGATCTGCTATTTTAGAAAAATCGTGAAAACGTGTGAAAACCTTTCCATATACACTTTCACAGCAATTCTTTTCATTCTTCATATCTTTGCTTATGGGGGTGAAATGGGGGGGTCGGCGGCCAATTGCATTAGAATTTTCCAGGGCCTTGACATGGAATGGTTTGAGAAAACCACAAACATAGGTCTTTCAGAAGACCGTCATGCTTTGGGGACTCGGGGTCTCGGGTCTCAATGTGTATTGGTTCATATGAGACGTTGGACACGACGGAAGACATCGCGGGTGCGAGGGAGATTATAGAGGAAGGCGATGCAGGAGATTCAAAATGTCCCCTCTTGTTAGTCTGACGGTGGTGAATTAAACGTCATATTCCATGTCGCTGTATGTCTGCTCGCCGGGGGGCCGTATCTTGTGTTTCAACGGAGGAATCCGAGGCACCTCCTCGCTTTTTTTCCCAGCGAATCCGTCTGCACCTGCTTCTCCCCTCTCTGGCGGTGATTAGTCAACGACAGGCCAGGCAGAGGAACATATAAATCACACCATCCTGAAGCGGTTTAAAATGTGACCTTAATTCATAGTGTTTTGGGTGCTATCGCGGCACGGTTTGGGGGGGGGCGACACGGCTCGCAAATGACGCGCGTTGCATGCATGCATATGTGCTCCCACAGCCATACAGTATAACAGACATGCATATATGCATGCTAACACTGCGCACGCACGCACACACACACACACACGACACCAATGCACAGATGGGGTTTTCAACTTTTCAATATGAGCAAAATAGGCGCCCCGGGGCTTTGGTATATTGGCTTAAAAGATATCCATAACATCTGTAACGCATTACCACTGATTATACTTGTTCTCCTGTGGAGTCACATGATATGAGCCTGACCATGTGGGAAGGTGTCTGTGTGAGAGGGCCTGCTGCTGCTACACGCACACACGCACGCACGCATGCGAGGACACACGCGTTGCATAAATAAACAGCTACAGCATATACTGCAGGTAGAGCGGCCATCTTGGAATCAATAGGTTCCCGGTTCCTTCTGGCTGCATGTCTTGCAAGTGTCCTTGAGCAAGACACTTAACCCTCAAAGTGCTCCTGACGAGCAGGTTGGTGCCTTGCATGGCTTTCCCCTGCTGTCAGTGTGTGAATGAATGTGTGCATAAAATGTGCAAATGCAATGCCCTGCATGGTAAAGCGCTTTGGAGAAAGGCATAATGTCTTGCATTCATGCAAGACATTATGTCTATAAGCCATGTCTCCAAACCTGGTCGGTCAAACTGAACAACCAATATCAATTTGAAGCTACATCATGATTCCCTGCTTTCAAAAAACGAAGAAAAAAAAATATCAATGACTTAGCCTCGGTCAGTACATTAGTACACCAAGTACATTTATTTGTAGCATTTCCAATTTCCAATACTTGTGCTTCTACTCCACTACACGCGACACATTGTGAGCTTGTAGAGCTTGCTATTTTCAAAATATCAGAACTTTTACTTGTAACAGAGTATGTCTATCACCCATTCTTGAGATAAGGGACAAAACTTTTTTCAAACTGGATTTTTTTTTTTTTTAAGATACATTCAAATCAAATAGATGTATTTGTAGACACAGGTCTCAACTACCAATCTTGAGAAGGAACAGGTTTTTCGCATAACATTTCTTTCTAAAATGGGACATTTATGCACTTAATACCTGATTCATGTCAACTCCGTCAGACACACTAAAATCCCTTTTAATTGAATTTTATCATTTCAACAATAATATAAAGTCCTCAGTTATCTTATAATGGCTTTCAGTAATCAAGTTAAGTAATACAAATCTTTTAATATTATTTTGTTCCAATATCACACTATTATGAAATATCCAATTTCTCAAAACCGTCATTTCAACCTTTATTTTCAATATTATAACATGAAAACCATGTAAAAAAATAAATAAATCATCATTACGTATCATTTCAGTTGGTGTTTCAATACATAAGCACAAAAGATTTGACAGCAAATTTTCTATTTCTTTGGAAATTAACAAAAACATCACGGGACGAACGTCTGACGGAGTTGACGAACATCTGACGGAGTTGACAAGTTTAACTGATTTAGGTTCTAGACCACCTAGGATCTTGATTCTGGTGACTAATCCCACATTTTCAAGGATGAGGAATACAGTGGTACTATTTAGATTTGCCCTGCGAACATGGCAGCCATTTTTCAAAATGGCCGCCAACTTTCTGTTATTTCCCAATAACTCAAGTTCTACACCACCTAGGATCTTGATTCTGGTGACTAATCATACATTTTCAAGGATGTGGGATACATTGGTACTATTTAGATTTGTCCTGTGACCATGGTAGACATTTTTCAAAATGGCCGCCAACTTTCTGTTATTTCCCAATAACTCAAGTTCTACACCACCTAGGATCTTGATTCTGGTGACTAATCATACATTTTCAAGGGTGAGGAATACAGTTGTACTATTTAGATTTATCCTGTGACCATGGATGGTAGACATTTTCAAAAATGGTGGACCTGCTATTATTTTACCAATTTACTCAGGGAATAGGCCTATTATGAGAATAATATAAAATCTGTGAATACATTTCTTACCAAGAATTTTCTTCACCAATGTTTGTAAAGGTATCTACTAACATATCCCACATTGGTTTCTATTTGACCACCCTAGGGGCATGTTTGACAGCTGCTGAAAGTTGGGTACCATCAACAACCAATATAAGGCTAAATGTTCTAAATTTCATTATGCTTTAAGTAGCATGTGGCATGTCAAACTAGGGGCTTTTCATGATTCTGGATCCATTCCAAGCATTAGTTTTGCACAAAAAACACTACGTTGGCTAAAAACGGCCATAGCCATCATCACAGATGTGATGAGGTCAGCACATGTCGGCACATTTGGGCAAGTGGCTATGGCCAAACTAGGGGGTCTATGGCCAAACTAGGGGTCAAACTCCTTGGGCTAAATTCGGTGAGGTGAACAGTGAGCAGTGAACAGTGAGCGAAAGACTGAAGACAGAAGATTTGGCTTCAGGACCATCAGGCAGGATGTGCAGACACTGAAGGCATCAGTGTCTTTCTCTGTGTCCCCAGCATGTCAACCAAAGCAATGTTACCAAATCAAAGGAGCCTTCACCTCATGTCACCTGGGGCTGGGTGAGCAATCGTATCCTGTATCTAAACTCACAACTAAATACAGACACTTGGCCAGACTGCCGTTTGAAAGGGTCAAACCCCTCATCCTGATTGGGGAAGACCACCCCACCTAATCACACCAACCGAACAAGTGAGGTTGGGGCCTCCAGGTGGGCCAGCAGCCATCTGCACAAGACTGGGCTGGACCCTGCAGGAAAGCAATCTCCAGCCAAGACAATGTAAGTTGACTATAACAGAGCCCCAGAACACAGAGCTCAGGAGAAGGATGGAGAAACACTGGCAGGAGGCCACCAAGATACAATGCCCCAGAGACCCAGAGTGTGCCACCACTGGCAGTAAGGAGATCAACTGCTGCAGCAAAGATGTCATGAAAGGCAAGTCTCCACCAAAAAAAACCCTGAACCTAATCGGGGTGTCAAGAGACCAAAGTTTCTCCCCCACAGTTCCCTGCAGTGGCCAGTGAAGTCAAACTGTGCATCTGTACCTGAAAGGGGCAAGTCAAAGGCCAGAAAGCCCACCTCCTTTTAATGTCCTGTCAGTAGAAACTCAACCTGCACCTGAAATAAGCCCTTACCTCTCCCAGAGAAATTCATCCTTGAAAATGTAATGATTAGTCGCCAGAATCAAGATCCTTGGTGGTCTAAAACTTGAGTTATTGGTAAAATAACAGCAGGTTGGTGGTCATTTTGAAAAACAATGGCTGCCATGGTCACAGGACAAATCTAAATAGTACCACTGTATTTCTCATCTTTTAAAATGTATGATTAGTCGCCAAAATCAAGATCCTAGGTGGTCTAAAACTTGAGTTATTGTAAAATAACAGCAGGTGGCGGCCATTTTGAAAAGAAAAATGGCTGCTATGGTCACAGGACAAATCTAAATATTACCAATGTACCCCACATCCTTGAAAATGTATGATTAGTCACCAGAATCAAGATCCTAGGTGGTGTAGAACTTGAGTTATTGTAAAATAACAGCAGGTGGCGGCCATTTTGAAAAATGGCTGCCATGGTCACAGGGAAAGTCTAAATTGTACCAATGTACCCCACATCCTTGAAAATGTATGATTAGTCACCAGAATCAAGATCCTAGGTGGTGTAGAACTTGAGTTATTGTAAAATAACAGCAGGTGGCGGCCATTTTGAAAAATGGCTGCCATGGTCACAGGGAAAGTCTAAATTGTACCACTGTATCCCTCATCCTTGAAAATGAGGTCTTAGTCACCAGAATCAAGATCCTAGGTGGTGTAGAACTTGAGTTATTGTAAAATAACATCAGGTGGCGGCTCTTTTGTAATATGGCTGCCATGGTCACCACGAGACAAATCTGTGATGGCCCCATAGCCAAAAATGTTCCTTAAGGCATGCTCTAACTGTGTGACAAATTAGAATACTGCCCATTATTCAAAAACAATAATTTTATTGTTTTAGGAACACTTTTGTCAACTCCGTCAGATACACGTCAACTCCGTCAGACACAAAATCTGACGGAGTTGACGTCTGACGGAGTTGACAAAATGGCATTTGTTTTCATCTTAACCCTCTTTAGTACAATGTAGCCATTTTGTTTTTGCTTAATTTTGTTAGCTAAACCTAACCCCTAAACTAAAATAACAAACATTATTTTGGAATTCTTAACAAAGATCATAAAAATGTGCAGACGGAGTTGACATGTAAAAGCTGTGACCACATTGTTATCAACATTGTTTGTTTAAAATATCAAACAATTGAATGCTTGTCAGACCAGGTACTCCACTGTTGCAACAAATATAAATGGGACTTGGAAAAAGAGTCTTCAGGCTAAATCTGTCGACAATATTTTCTGATTAATTTAAGACTTTAAAAAAAACCTGACGGAGTTGACGGAGACGTGGGACGAACATTTGATATGAGATATTTAATAGAAAATATAAATTAAAATTAACTGTGTATATTATTTGCTATGTTGTTGACAATCTACTTTAATTTAGTATGTATATTTATGTGATTGTGACAGTATTAGACACTTTTTTGGCAGTTTGAAATTGTGGCCACTTGCTGGGGACAGGCTAAATACAGGCCTTTTTGGGTACAGGGCCTGCTTTTAACTAATTCAGATGGAATATGAAAACAATTATAATGAAATTAAGGGCATAATAATACACAACTGTATTACACTTAACTTTGCAAGTGCTTTTATTTTTATGAATTAATTTATTTTTTACATAAAATAAGGCTCTTATGTGTGGGACATGTTTTTTCCACTTTTGTCCCTCATCTCAAGAATGAGTGCTATATTGCAGTATTTTACTTTAGTAAAACATGTAAGAGCTGTTTTCAACCAATGGAAATAGCTATATCTTATAATAGACCCTGGTCTGCTGCGTGAGAGAGATCACATTTCTACTGCTCACTAGAAGAAGCAAAGCCTTAGGTAGGTGTCCCACCAGACACCAGGGTCTAACTGTCTCAGGTAGGCGTCCCACCAGACACCAGGGTCTAACTGTATCAGGTAGGTGTCCCACCAGACACCAGGGTCTAACTGTCTCAGGTAGGTGTCCCACCAGACACCAGGGTCTAACTGTCTCAGGTAGGTGTCCCACCAGACACCAGGGTCTAAATGTCTCAGGTAGGTGTCCCACCAGACACCAGGGTCTAACTGTCTCAGGTAAGGGTCCCACCAGACACCAGGGTCTAACTGTCTCAGGTAGGCGTCCCACCAGACACCAGGGTCTAACTGTCTCAGGTATAGGTGTCCCACCAGACACCAGGGTCTAACTGTCTCAGGTAAGGGTCCCACCAGACACCAGGGTCTAACTGTCTCAGGTAGGCGTCCCACCAGACACCAGGGTCAAACTGTCTCAGGCAGGCGTCCCACCAGACACCAGGGTCTAACTGTCTCAGGTAAGGGTCCCACCAGACACCAGGGTCCAACTGTCTCAACGGAAGAGTAGGGAGTACAGCTTCTAACTGCTAAATATATATATTAACGCATTCTACCATATGCGGATTGGTTACATTAAAGATGGAGTGCCGTGATTTTTTTTTCCCCCACCCTAAAACATGCATGCTCAGCAGGTGTAATTATTATATAAGTATAGGGAGATTCTTATAATTCTTAAAATGACGTTTTTATGTGGACACGCCCACCAGTTCATTAAGTAGGCCTGGTTTGCCTGGTGATGGGTGGTGATCCACCTGAACTGAAGCTGCACCCACAGCTGTGGTTGTATGATAAAAGGGGAAGGGGTTTTGGGAGGGGGATACTGTGATGTCACTATATCACTGTTTATTTCATTGGCACGTTTGGACTGTCAAGGTTTCAGCCGCCAGGAAGAAACTGTACAAACGCCAAAGGCGCAAGACATCATTGCACATAACAAACCACACCAAGGGGCTCTAATGAAGTACTGTCACCTCATAAAACGTATGGAAAAACTGAAAAATAAATCAATAACGGCACCCCATCTTTAAACATTATATTCATTACATTGCAGCCCGCGAATCAAACCTATACAAATTCTTCGGAAAACAATTCCTGCGCCCCGCCCCCCCGAGTTGTCGTGACTCGGGGTCAAGCGAAGACATATGCACACAAAACACGTGACCGCCTGACTCGCTCAAATGAATGAACGAGTATACCCGTTGTCATCCAAAGGCACACGCACGCACACACTCTGCACACACGCTCGTGTGTGTGTGTGTGTGCACATGTTGCGCCCATGGCCAGCTCTCCTCCATTGCAGTAATTAATGGAGGGGTCCTCAGCCGTCTAGCGGCCCCGCGGCTAACAGACCATTTCCTGCTCTCTATGGGCATAAAGAAACGTGTGCAGAATGTGCTCCATTTGTCTGTCATTGTGTGCGCGTGTGCGTGTGTGTATGTGTGTGTGCGCGCGTGTGTGTGCGTTCGCGCTGGAATAAGCCGCACTGAGGCCGTTGTCTCTGAATCATTCATTCATTCCTCATGCTGCTTCGGTGGACTTTTTTTTTGACCCATGTCTATACTCTGGGGGTGGGAAAACTGTGTGTACGCGAACGCGTTCTTTTTGACGGTTCACTTCCCTGTTGGCTCTACCGCGTTACACACACACACACACACACACACACACCCCCAACATGCTGTAGTGTAGACCAGGGATCTGCAACCTTTTTTTTAATCATAAGTGCCATGTTTTTATTTTCTTAGATTGTCAGTGTGCCATATCAACATTAATTAATTTGAATGACACCATGTGACAAATTCCAACACATTTCGATTGTCCACGCATGTAAAGTTTTTTTCCACGTTGTTATAATGATCATTAGACTCAGAGCAATATAGAGTTCAGTTTTAATGAATGTATAGGATGCAATTTACACGCAAATGTGAGGGACTTGTGAAGGTTGCCTACCCCTGGTGTAGACTGTAGATCACACACATTCTCTCTCACACCCACACACGTAAACACACACACACAGCTATTGAATACCGCGTTATACACTGTAGAACGCTGTGCTGTTTAATGGGACAAGTGTGTGATTTGTTCCAAAGTAAAGCAGAGGTCTGGGATCTGCACCAGACCAGAGTATTGACGGCATTATGGAAATGCCTTTTAATGTCACCACATTCTCTCTCTCCCCCTCTCTCTCTCTCATCTCTCTCTCTCTCGAATTCAATTTCAATTCAAAGGAGCTTTATTGGCAAGAGAGAACTTACGTTTATGTGCGTTGCCAAAGCAAAGGTGCAAAAGGAACAAGACAATCAAGATAAAACAATGTATGTAGCCTACACAAAAATATTCAATATAAATAGGAATAAAATAAAGGTGTAAACAGAGCCGTGTTACATTGACACTTTGAGTAATACTAGATATTGTAAAACTATTAAAAAAAAGATTGTGCATGAATAGAGATACGGTATAGTTACTGTAGGAGACGTTAGCTTTATATTTTTGAAAGCAGTATTTCAATGTTCTTGCATTCACTTACAGTAGTATAAAAAAGCATTAGCAGCAAACAAGTAGCAGCAATTTATTCAAATGTAATTTAATTAAAGTTAGCCGATTTCTATGTACCGAGGACATTTGCTGCATGTAAACTTGATCTCTCTCTCTCTCTCTCTCTCTCTCTCTCTGATGTTATTGTCAGTAAAAGGTGCAAAGGTAGAACGAACCACTCTGCCTCCCCTCTCTCTGTCTGTCTCTCCTTCTCTCCCTCTCTTACTACTTCCTGCAGTCAGTCAGTCATTTTGTTAAGTAAAGCCCCCCCCCCATGCGCCCCCCCCCCCCCCCCCCCCTCTCTCCGTCAGTCAGTGGCTCGTTTGTTGTGTAAAAAAGGTGGAGAGGTTTGTTCGGGTGGGACACGTTCTGCTCCATTTAGCCGCGCTCGCTTTGATGACTTCAGCAGTGCTAATTATAGAGGCGACCATTGGGCAATCTCCAAACCAAATCACTCTAAAATAAAAAATGAAATTAAATGAATCGTATTCTGAAGTCGATGTCTAAAATGTTATATACCCCCGGGGGCAGGGTTATATATATATGCGACACGGCGGCCAGGACGCCTTACCGCATGCCTTACCGTAAACATCACAGGCTATTAATGTGTTTAAGAAAGCCCTGAGTGCTGTCAGATATGCGAGCCCCACAAGCTCTAGATTTACACTTGGTTAACTATAGGTGTCTGTCTGTCTCGCACCGAAAACAGCAGATCTACAAGCAGATGCTCCAGCTATTTGCACGCGCGACACTGGCGTCAGTGGCGTGCCAGCAGTGCTGTTTTTTTCCGGCTGCACATTTAGTTTTTAGTTTTAGTCATAGACTTGTGTCATATTTTAGTCATCTGAAATGCCTCATGTGTTAGTCGACTACACTGTCATGCGATTATGTTAGTCGACTAAATCTACAGTTGTTCTTTTGTCTACAAAAATGCATTTTTTGCGGGCCGTAATGGCTGATTTTACGCCTGCTGAAAATAGCCGAACTACACGATTGTTCGCGTTGTGAGAGCTTGAAGATCGGCTATTACATGTTAGTCGACTAAATCGACTTAGTCGACTAAATCTACAGTTGTTTTTTGTCTACAAAAATGCATTTTTTGCGGGCCGTAATGGCTGATTTTACGCTTGCTGAAAATAGGCGAACTACAAGATCGTTCGCGTTGTGAGCTTGAAGATCGGCTATTTTCAGGATGCAACCAAGTGTAAAATGACTCGTCTTTCACTTCTACTGGATCTCTTTGTCCACTATAACATTTTAGTCTCGTTTGTATTTGTCGACGGAATTGTCAATAATTGCTTAGTCTTATAGTTTTAGTCAGCATGGCGTAGTGTTCATTTTGTTTCCATTTGAGTTTTCATCAGGGAAAATGAAAACATTAGTTTTAGTCGACGAAATCAACACAGGTATAAATGTATAAATAAAAGGCAAAATCAGGCACAAATGTCTATATAAAAACGGGCGTCGCAGTGTGCCGCTTCTTATACGTCACCATTATTCGCTCATGGGACTTCATCACGCAGCGACTATAAAGCAGTCGTTTTCCCCCCACAAACCCAATGCAAATTGTCCCGCTTATAACGACATCGTCCATATATAACGCACGCGCGGCGGCTCTGCCGTGAGCCAGGGTTTAATTGTGGTGGTTTAATTCCCAACGGACCCATTCCAAAACCCCCCACAATGTATGCGCTATAAACGTGCTTTGGATTCCAGCCACCGTACGTCCCGTCAGCACATGTTATGATGCATTCTTTTCCCACTATTTGAAGTCCTATTATATACAGATATATATGCCTTATTCCTCCAGAGGCTCTGTCGAAGGCAAGCAAACATGATGGTAATGTGAAACATGTTGATATAGAGAGTTGCACGCCATCATTTCAGTCTGTCTTTCATCCATCAGTTTAGCTATACGGATGCCTTTTCTATGGACGATGGCGGATAGTTTAGCTGGGTTTAACCCATTTTGGGCAGGAAACCCTTTTGGTGTTTTAACCGAGTGGCGCTCTACGAGCTTGCAGGTCTGCTCTTTTTGAAAAGTCATGAAAATGTGGCGCAAATCTTTGAATATAGATTTCAGAGCGAACATTTTTAACTAAAAATATTGGCTTCTGGGGGGTCTCCCTGGAACTACATATTTTGAGATGGGGGTCCGTGGCACAGTAGAAATAATTCTGGGGGTCCTTGACATGAAAAAGGTTGAGCATCACTGAAATGTTATAAGGTCTGCTATTTTTGAAAAACCGTACAAATGCGGCAGAAAACTTTGAATATATATTCTTTTCAAAATGTTTTGATGTCAGGCCAAAATGGGTTAAAATAGATTTGTTTTTTTATCTTTACAATATATGAAAAGGTTTGTTTCATGAATCAGAATGCGCTATAATTTTTTTTCTGAAGAACCCATGTTTCTATGTCAGTGATGCTCAACCTTTTTCATGTCAAGGACCCCCAGAATTATTTATATTGTGCCACGGACCCCCCATCTCAAAATATGTAGTTCCAGGGACCCCCCAGAAGCCAATATTTTTAGTTAAAAAAAATGTTCGCTCTGAAATCTATATTCATGTCCACATGTCCAAGTGTCCTTGGGCAAGGCACGAACCCCGCATTGTTCTCCAATGAGTCGGTCAGCGCGAGTTTGTACCACCGTCGGCGTGCGAATGTGGGAAGGGAGGACGCTGGCGTCGACTGTTCGCCGCTTCACCTCCCAACGTGTATGGATGAATGAACCATTGTAAAGCGCTTTGAGCACTTGCGGGAAAAAGTGCTATAAAAAATGCAATTCATTAAAAATGCAATTCATTAAGAGCAGAACCTCTTGCACTAGCAGAGGTGCAAGCTATACACATAATAGTTCTTTAGCAGGGTTAAAGTATAAGGTTTTTATCCATTTTACACATGGACTGAATTAACGCTGAATCTACGGTGTAATGTCTTTATATACCATGCAGTGCTATACCTATTGGTCCGTTGGCACCGAAACACTTTTAACTGGCACCGAAGTACAGATCGCTGAGAGTCGGGGCACACAAAGACTATATGGACGGTTAAATGAGCTCGCAGGGATTTGATCGGTTCTGGGAGCCAAAATGCCTTAGCTTGCTTTTAATTGGACGCTCTCTCTCCCCCGTCCTGGAGGGCTCTCTGCATAGCGTGTCTCTCTCTCTCTCCCGGAGGGGCTTCATGCATGCTTTTCCCTGCATGCGTGCAACACCAGGGGAGGTTATAAGAGAGTTCTGCTCCATTTACTCCTCCTGAAATATTCCTCTCTCTGAATGACTCTGCTCACTCTCCCTCTCAATCCCCCCCCCCCCACTCCCCTCGACACACACACACACACACACACACACACACACACGCTCATCTCAATCCGTTCCCGGGCTGACCAATCGGCCGGTCCAGTCCAGGCCTGGCTGATACGGATGTCCTCGTGGATGGCAGCCATCATCATCATCATCATCATAACTCTCTTCCTATAACAATCCAGTGAGTCTCGTCAATGCGTTGTGGTGGTATAGTGTAGTGCAACCGTCCGATTGGCCTCGCACTGCGACATCCCTCATACAGTATACACACAGTGGGCTACATGGGAGGGTGATTGTGTGCAACTGGCAACTGGCCTCTGTCCTACTGCCCTACTGCCACCTACTGTCCGTTTATTATATTACACAGTGGGTGAAAAAAACACACCCCTTAAGACTAAACCACACCCATCAGAGGTGTGACTTCCATAGCTACCCAGGTACTTTTAAATACCTATAGAGAAACCTATGGGTGTCAGGCCGGTATAAAGGAATGGAACCCCACCGTATATGCAGCACGCACGCACGCTCACACGCACGCACGCACGCAGCCACATAATGCGCAAGGCTGCACGGCACGGCACACACATACGTATACTGTGGTGTGGTGACCCAGATGAGAAACGGTTGCAATCCGGGGACATTGAGAGGGTGGGTGTAGTAGATCATGTGACCACTATTACGGGCGCGTTCGTAAATATAGCGCTACTATGAGCGCACTGTGCAACGCAAACTATAACGGGCGAGTGCATGCTCCCGGTTGCGGTATTTTTTCCGAACGCACCCCACCACGTCTCACGTGTCCGTCATCGTCTCCGTGCGTGGCTTTCTAAATCCCTCGGTGGAGAATCTAGATTGTGTTTGTATGTATTAAAATAATAATCATAATCACAATAATAATAATTATTATTATTCAATACCATTGGTTGAGAAACAGTGGGATGTATACAACATGGGATGCATAGCAAGTGTTAGAAAAGCAGTAATCTTAGCCCCATATCCCCTCCCTATACACAACAGTGTGGTCCCCAGGTTGATTCTATAAGTCAGTGGTCCCTCGTTCACAATCAGTTGGAAAAACCCCTGCTCTGTACACATACAAAAAAGATTTTTAGCAGTGTTTCTCCGCCGGTTTTTCCGAAAAACGCATCCAGTCTTGCAAGGATCTTTATACTGTGGCTATAACCGGGGCGGGTCTGTATTGGTCGTTATTATTTATTTTCCCCCACACACCAAACGTATAGGCGATCTACAAGCTCACAATGCAGAGGTTCATGTGGTGGATCGGACGGGTTCAGGGGGTGAAAGAGTGAGAACCGTCGAAGCATTTTGTTAAGGGAGAAATTGTGTCGGGTAATCCAACTCTCCCATAATCTAACTCCCCCCATAGTCACGGCTGCAAGGCTAGGCAGCCAGTATACATTCCCCAATGTGTGTGTGTGTGCAGGGCTCGACGCTTAGCATTTTTCCAAGTAGAACGTGTGCGCCTAAGTTGAAAAATCTAGTAGCACACAAATTATTTTAGGAGCACGATGAAAAATGATGTATTTTTAAGGGGCGCTAACCCCTCCTATATACAGCCTTTGTCCCCACACATCTCAAAATGAGCCATTGACGATCAACAGAGAAATTTCGTCAAAATTCTGCTAAATATGACATAAATTAAACGCCATTGACATTGAAGGGAAAATGTATGTCATATGTAAACGAGCAAATCAGCTAATCAATCACAGGCAACAGGCATTCTGATTGGCCAGTATGAGATGATATCTGATGTATGATGACAAGAGCGCCCCTCACTTAACATGGGTGTGATTTTTCTTTAATGAAGTGATATGAGGTAGGGGTGGAAATAATAAGTCAAAATATTATATCACTATCTTTTCAGCAATTATCACAAAATAGTGATATTCATCATATCATTGTTATGTTTGTTTTCACATAATATATATAATCAATTTGTTTTATGCTAATACTTTGTAGATAGATCGATAGTAGCTCTGTTCCATTCCATACCTCTAATACGTGCAACACATTAGAGCTATGGACCAGAGCTAGATAGATAATATGTTGCTCATGGATGGATAGACAGGCTATCCGTTTTTATCCTGCTGTTCTATCATGTTAGTGTGACATTCAGACAGTGCAGAGGCTGCTCGATGGTGAATTAGTATTGTAACATTCTCCTTGGATTTGACTGACTGACTGATATTAATACGGTAATCCAGCCAGTTCGGTCATTCGCATTATCATTTACGCTGGGCACACGCTTTTGTAAGCAAACGCTAAACAAGGGTTGTTTTTGATAAACATCAATCCGTCCACTCCATGTGTGTGCGCGCGCGTGCGTGCACGGCTGCACGCTGTTTCACCCGCGTTTGGTTAAAAGTAAGATACGTTTGAACTTTGAACATTACAAACAAACTTTGCAAGCAATTCCTTCTGAATCTGTGCTATCATGCTAATGCTATCCCGTTGAGTTCGCTCTGACTTCTTTTCTGTCTGCCGCTGACAGGGAAGAGCACGGAGCAGCAACACAGGGAGGGGAGGGGCGGTGGGAGCAAAGGGGACAGATCTTCAAATGAACATTGTTAGCTTGTAGCTCTTCTCTTTTTGGCGAACGACACCGCCGTTCAGAAATATAAATTTAGGTATAGAACCACGACTATAGAATGTGCACTTGCTGTAGACAGAGACTTGTCTTTATCACGATTGAATGGTCAAATCCTGTAGTCGCACCTGTGCTACAAATTTCATTTTACAACTCGCACAGTGATATTTTTTGTCGCAAATGCGAGTACCTAGTCGCACTGTCGAGCCCTGCGTGTGTGTGTGTGCGTGTGTTAAACAGCCTGGCCTCCACCCTTTGACCTCTGTAACCCCCGAATAGAAATCCTGTCAAAACGCACAGTCCTGCAGCTCTGACTGACACTCCAGACTCTCACATGCACCGCTCCACACGCATGCATGATTCCGACCTGAGGCCGAAAAAAAAAGGGCTTCTAAATATCGTTTTCTGAAAAACCCGTGTTTCTATGTCAGCGGTGCTCAACCTTTTTCATGTCAAGGACCCTCAGAATTATCTGTATTTGGCTGCGGACCCCAATCTTCCAGGGACCCCCCCAGAAGCAAAGATTTGAGTAAAAAAAAAAACATTCGCTCTGAAATAATATACATTCAAAGATTTGTGCCACATTTTCACGATTTTGTCCAAAATAGCAGATCTACAGTACAATCTATACGCAGTGCTACGTGCTATACGAGCTTGTAGATCTGCTACTTTTCAATAGCTAAAGTATAACATAATATAATGCTTAATAAAACACCAAAAAGGGGTTCCCGTCCTGAATAGGTTAAGTCACACAATATCCAATCCACGGTGGTGAAATCTGTTGGCTTGCCTATACTGTACTGTACATTGGCACTATCAATGTATAAATGTTATTGTAATTATGAGGATGATAATAGTCATCTCTAAATTCACAACATGTCCGTCCATCTGTCCGAGGCATAACTTGGGCTTTGCCACAGAGTGGCGCGCTACGAGCTTGTAGGTCTGCTATTTTTGAAAAAAATCGAAGTACGACTGACATTTTTAGAATCTGATCTCAGGTCAGAATGGGTTAATCAGACCAGTGTGTGTCCAGTGGAAACCTCGTATGAATCTGATCTCAGGTCAGAATGGGTTAATGCACTCTCCGAGCACCAGATGGGCGGACATTTTTAGAATCTGATCTCGCCTATACTATACTGTTCCAGGACTGATTTTCTTTAAAGAATTGACTTTCATTTCACGGCCTGGCCTATATAATTACATTTGTGAGTTATTAACCCCTTATGGGAACGATGTCCTGAGGCCGGGAACATGGCTGGTTGTTCCTGGATCGATGGCTGTGAAGACAAGCCGTGACTCGTGTCTTTAACCCATTCTGAACGGGAACCCGTTTTGGTGTCAGCATCATGTTATGCTTTAGCTATTGAAAAATAGCAGATCTACAAGCTCATAGCGCGCCACCGAGTGGTGCGCTACGAGCTTGTAGGTCTGCTATTTTTGAAAAATCGAAGAACGACTGACATTTTTAGAATCTGATCTCGGGTCAGAATGGGCAAATCGGACCAGTGTGTGTCCAGTGGAAACCTCGTTATGAATCTGATCTCAGGTCAGAATGGGTTAACGTCACACTGTCAGCTCTAAAATGACTTGCCTCGAGGAGCTCAGGCCTGCTTAAATCGTTGCCTTCTTTAACCCATTTAGGCCTGACGTCAAAAAAAAAAAAAAAAAGTCTTCTAAATCCTGACAGTCTTCTGAAATACCTTGTGTTTCTGTATCAGCGGTGCTCAATATTTCATCTCAAGGACCTTTTTCCAGGGACCAGCTCGAAGCAAAGGTTTGAGTTAAAATGTTCGCGGTGAAAGAATATATATTGAAAGATTTGCGCGACTATTTTCACGACTTTTTTTCAAAAATAGCAGACCCTACTTAAGCTCGTAGATCTGAGCTTGTAGATCTGCTTTTTTTCAACAGCTTAAAAACACCAAAAGGGGCTCCCGCCCAGAATGGGTTAAAACCCAATGGCCTATAAAACACATACTTTTATTGAAGAATATAAATCTGCGTTTATCTGTGCTTATAGTCCAAAGCGCTGCTGGGTCATATACTGTATCTCGTGTGTATAAAAGTGGAGCATTTAGCTCCCGATGGCAGTGCTACTGTATAGAGAAAACGGTAATCGGCATCAGTATAGGGTTCATCCTCCACGGAGCATGAACGTGCAGTCAATTCCACGGCAACCTGGCGAATGGTTTTCGAGAATTCATTTCCCAGGCACAGTGCTGCTGGCCAGCAAGCCACGTATAAGTAGTAAGTAAGTAGCCTTTGCCGCGCCATGGGGCCCATAGGGGGCAGGAGCCTATCTCCTGTTTCTGTAGCGTGAGGCAGCTTGATGTACAAGTACATCCCCTGGACATGACGCTAGTATGTCGCAGGGACTTATACCCCCCAATCCAACCCTTTGATGCTGAGTGCCAAGCAGGGAGGCACTGTCTGGGTCCCATTTTTAGGGTCTTTGGTATAATGACCCGGCCGGGGATCGAACCCCCGACCTCCCAGTCTCAGGGCGGACACTCTAACCACAAGGCCACTGAGCTGTGGCCATGTATGACGCAATGACAAATGTGACCAAATTTGACTGGGAGACTGCCATTGGATTTTTTTTGAATTTTTGTTTTTTCATTTCATATCAAAGCAGGGACTCATAGCTTCAAATTGACATATTGGTTGTTCAGTTTGACCCACCAGTTTTGGAGATATGGCTTAAATAGAGTGATGTCTTGCGGAGAAACAGCGAGTTGAGAAAAACAGGCTTGAAAGGTTCACTTCTGTGGTCTCTAACGTTACAATAGCTACATGTTTAAGCATTTTTTTTCTTCATATTTACATGTCAATTTCAGCTTTGACACTTATTTCAGACATGCTCTAGTATGTGAAGTCTGCCTGTGCTATTAATTCATTTTGAAAAAAAAAGTTTTTCTCCTCTGGTGAAAAGCTGGAATGTGCGCGATGGCAGTCTCTCAGTCAAATCTGGTCACAGATGCTCGACACTCGTGGATTGACTGCAATAACACCTGTGCAAATTGCATGCAGATTTGCCATCGTTATAAGACACGTGGCCATGAAGCTTGAATGACCACATCGCAAGCCGCCGTTTTCGTCTACATGGGGGACATTTTGCGGGGTTTACTGCCCCACGTGAGGATGCTAAACTGGTTGTGGTCAGCAGAAGGGACGATCCAGCCACGCGTAATATATTACTGGAGCATTTTTTTTTTTTTAAAAGTCAATCCCTGATAAAGTCATAAAACTATAGAGTGTCTGGTTAAACATTGGTTCTATTAAACTGTATATCGCCTCAACCATAAATCACTCTGAGGAGTATAATGTATGGAGCCTAATTGCATTATATTCAGGCTTCTGTGTGCAAATGATAAAATAGGCTAAATACACAGGAGGGGGGACGATCTCCTAAAGCAATTTTCTAATTTCCAATTTAGTTGTATATTGAGTGAAGGAGTTTCGCACATTGCCGTTGCCCAAAAGTTTGGGTCGGGCATTGATTGTGCAGGAAAAAAAAGATATAACTTAACCCCTGATTGCTGATTGCACATTGCCGATAGGATGGGTAAATGCAGAGATCAAATTTCACGTAGGTGTGCATTCATACAGTACACACGTATACAGTAGACAAAATAACACCCGGAAGGAGTGCTGTCCGGGGACTATAAATATACACTTTTAGTTTTAATGTATTTTGACCCCTTTTTTCCCCTCAAAATTATGAGCAATTATGATTTAATGTTAATCTCGTATTTGTGAATTAGATGTGGATTACTTACCACAGTGTTGCAGTGAGTGCTAAACAATTCATGAACCCATTCTGACCTGAGATCAGATTCTAAAAATGTCTTCTACATCCTGAGCAGTTTTCTGAAAAAAGCCTATGTTTCTATGTCAGTCGTTCTTCGATTTTTCAAAAATAGCAGACCTACAAGCTCGTAGCGCGCCACTCGGTGGCGCGCTACGAGCTTGTAGATCTGTTATTTTCCAATAGCTAAAGCATAACATAATGCCAACACCAAAAGGGGTTAAGTAAGTAAGTAAGTAAGTAAGTCAGAGAGGCGTATTGTCGGTATTTACAGTATACCGCACGACACCAAGCCATGCTACTCATACGCTGAGTTGGCGGTGCCCGGGATCAAAGCCGTGACCTTTTTCCCCCGGTCGAAAGGCGAGCTATAATAACGGAAAAAATTCATAACAAACAAAAAAAAAAACATTTAAGAGGACCGGTCGGGGCCCCAAAAGCAGCTTCCCGTTGACCGAGTCCTCTGCGCGGAAATCGCCAATACACACGAACGAAATCGCCCCATATGGGCGCAATCAGAAAACACACACATACGAAAGGTTTCCGTGGTCAATATTCTTCACAGTGGTCAATATTCTCTGCACAAGTAAATAAATCAATATACTGTATATACAGTAGGGCTGTATATAAGCCCTCTCTCCACCACCCCACGGCCTGGAAGGCCAGCAGCTAGGGGATGTACTGTAAGCCCCGGCCTCTCTCCTATCCCCACGGCCTGGGAGGAAGGAAGGAAGGAATCCAATAGCAACCGTTGTGCAATCATTAGCTTGTCAGCTTTTATTGCACTCAAGTACCTGACGGCCCGGGTCCATTTGCAGTGGCCATTACCTGAACTGGTTAAGTGTTTGTTTAATGGCACAGAGAGAGGGGACCGCTCGACATGCGTGCGTGTGTGAGGGCGTGTGTGTGTGTGTGTGTGTGGGGGTGTGTGAGGGCGTGTGTGTGTGTGTGTGACATGTGAAGAGAAGCATACAGACTCAGTGTTGAGTGTCTGTCGCACCGCCTATATCATTCCGTTTCTCCTCTCTTGCGTTCCCCCATCTCTTCTATAGTGACGTACGGTTCGCAAACCTTTTTCTTTTTAGCCTGTGATAGTGTGGAGGAGCTTATAGGGAGAGATAATAAGGGTGATTTCGCGCTAATTAGTCCGAAATCGCCAATTTTTTTTTTTGTTGCACAGATGTATAGTCCAGCGCACGCTCTAATGATTAAAGCTATACTTAGAGCGCGCCCGAGCCCGGTGATCTTCGGGGTCGCCACAGCGGCAGAATCCATATGGCCCTGGGGGGGCGCCCGCTGGCCTAGTGGTCCAGGCTATAGGGCTTTCACTTAAGAGTGATTTTTACTAGTTGACTAGTTGTTTAAGCTCCTATTAAAAAACTTTTGTCAACTAGCCAACTAGCACCAACAAGGTCAACTAGTGGATTTACTAGTCGACTAGCTGAATAGTCGACTATATTGCTTAAAGCCCTAGTCCAGGCGCATGGCATATATAGGCTCTGGCCTGACAGCGTGTTGCGTGTTCGAGTCCTAGATGTTCATGACGGACTTTGCTGCGTGTCTCTCCCCTTCTCTCTCTCCCTCTTTCACTGTCTGTCATCACTGTACTAGCACAAAAACAAATCTTAAAAAAAAAATAATATTCTTTTACGCTTTCCTTTTTCCGCTTTACAATGGTTCATCATTCATTCATACGTTGGGAGGTGAAGCGGCGAACAGTCGACGCCAGCGTCCTCACTTCCCACACCAATGGTGGCTAGCTCACACTGACCGACTCATTGGAGGCAATGTAGGGTTCAGTGTCTTGCCCAAGGACACTTCCACATGTGTACAGGAGGAGCCGGGATTCGAACCGCCGACCGCCCAGGGATCATTGGACGACCTGCTCTACCTCCTGAGCCACAGCCGCCCAAATATCAAACATACTCACAATAGGTGTGAACACCCAAATTCCCCATCCCCCAGTCCCACTGCTGCTGCAATACCACACTATAACCTACAGGTGGTGCTAAACACAAAAACTACTGCCTGGGAGGCAGAACAATAATAGGATGTTAATGGTGGTCATATGGATTTGGCCGCTGTCACAATCACGACGCGTTGTGAGCTTGTAGATCGGCTATTTTCACAACTTCTTAAATATTTTGTTCTAATTTATGGAATTCCCGTCAGATTTGTATTTGATTACTTGAAAAGTAATCATTGGAGGGGAAAGGAACTTGTTGGAATAACGTGTTCCTTCCACGCGCTACGTCCAACCAGGGAACTCCCCCCTGTCAGGTGTAAAAGGAGCAACTTGGACACTCAGGCATGAAGGGAGCATGAGTTAAGTCCGTTGCTCTCCCCAGGTTGGCGGAGGGTGTGTAGGGCCCAGGATCACAGTAGATGATTGGCACAGGGGTGAAAAATGGGTTACAAAATCGTGGGATAGAAAAATATATTAAAATAGAAAAGTAATCATTGCATTTGTTTAGAAAGTTTTTTTTTTGGGAATATTTTGGAAAATGGTTTGAAATTATTATGACTAAAAACTAAATGTGGGGCACAAAAAATATGGGAACCCCCTCCCCCCCAAAAAAAAAATGTGTCCGCGACCCGCAAGTGTTTGGGAACGACTATATAGTTCTAATGCCTTCCTGCAGTTCATTTGTCTCAATCAACCCCCAACCCTGACAACCCCGTCCACATCCACATCCACCCTCATCTCTTCCCTTAATAAAAGTAGAAATGTATCCGCTCCCGTTCTAATTACTAAACCACTGGAGGCCTATATATATAGTCGCTTGATCCCTATTGGATCTTCAACTCCTGCCGGGGGTTGTTCCCCCATACCGTTGTTTATACTGAGAGGACAGACAACACACACACACACACACACACTGAGATATATCGCTCCCGTTTTCATTTCTCACTCGTCGTTTTCCCCCCTCTCGCTATTCGTTGCATCTCATTTGCTTTCCGAAATATATACAATCGCTTTGGGCGAAGCAATAACAGCATAAGTACAGTAAAGTCAAGGGTGGGCATTGCGCTCAGAACAAAGCACGTCCATGATGTGTGTGTGTGTGTGTGTGTGTGTGTCTGTGTGTGTGTGCGTGCGAGCGTGTTTTAAAAGACTATATCCCCAGTGAAAATACAGGATAGGAGAACAGAATGGGGGCTTAGGAGGGTGTTGGCAGTGGTGGAAAAAAGTATTCAAATGTAAAGTAAAGGGCAATATACAGTAGAAGTACTCTGTTACAAGTAAAAGTGCTGAGTAAAAGTACAAAAGTATTGCCATGAAAATGGCAGGTGAAATCCTCATTTTTCAATGTTGTGCTATGTTGCTTCCTAAACATGTTTTCTTTCAAACGAATGCAAAATAAACATTCAAATATACACATTTAGATGTTTATTTTAGTCGTTTATTTTAGCCAATGACAGCTAGTATTGCTGGGTGAAAATCCCAAGTATCGGATTAGATATTTTGTCTCAAAATAGTGGCTTCAAATAAAAAGGTTTTGGAATGTTACAATACAAATCTTTAAAGGCCGTTTTGTCAAAATGAGTTTCCCTCATACCTGGGACAAAGAATCTCCACTTCAGTTGCACTCACATACACCAAGCTTTCCAGTCTTGTTCAATATTTACAGAAGGGTTTGTTGAGATATCATTCATAGCCTGATTTACATCACATTTTATTCCTAAAAACATGGCGTTTTTATGCCTGTTGACAGTATTTTCTGATTTATGTATGGAGTGAGAGATATCTAAAATCCTTCTAATTTCCTTTGTCTCTAAAAATTTAACAATAATTTTGAACCTGGCTTTATCCGATCTTCAGATTTATGGTCCAAAGATGTATGCAAATGAGGGCATAAAATGCCTACTTTGCATATTTAAACATAATTTCAGAAAACTTGTAATACAAAGATCTTAATGTAAGTTATCAACTGGAGGAGTTTCATTGTGATAGCTATTAGTTAACTTATTTACCCTATTCACCTGTATGTCTCACCTTAAAGTATAACAAAGGTAAAAGTGTCCCATTTCAAGTATTCAAATGTCTAAAAAAAAGATCTACAAACTCACAATTATTATTGTATTAGTATCATTATTATTATTAAAGTGTCGCATCGCGACACATTGTGAGCTTGCAGATTGGCTATTTTCTAATGGGTTAATTGGTTACTGTATGTTTTGTAATATAATAATAATAATCATCAAAATCTACAATGTAACCAGTAACTAAATTTGTCAAATAATTGTAATGGAGTAAAAGTACAATATTTGCCTCTGAAATGTTGTGGAGTAGAAGTAAAAGTATACAGTGCTTAAGTGCTTTCCATCATTTTGTCTACTGCCGTCGTGTGGGCTAAACATCCCCAGGTGTTGCCAATGTTGACTGGTAACGAGCCCCCGGGATGAAGACACCACGGCTGGGGAGAAATTGCTTTCCGCAAAAAGAACAAAAAGAGGAAAAAAAAAAGAAAAGAAAAAGGAGGCTGGGGATGGAGAGGGAGTGGGGACGGGAGGGGAGGGTCTCAATGAGCGATGTTTAACTGAGGCAGGTCTCGCCCCTCCTCCAGACAACCAAACAAGCAGCAACGTCGGTCAACATCTGTCAAGATGCATGGCAGAGTGACACGCGCGCTCTTGAATGGCTGGACAGAGGAATAACACCAACAGAAAGCCTCGACCTTGGACAACCTGGAAGTCACTCCATAGACTTGTGTGTGGAACGGGGGAGGTGCAAACTGCAAAGCACTGCTGAAAGTCTGGAACTACACACGACAGAAGACACGTGCAGCTGTGGATCAGTGCAGACTAGGGCATTAAGCAACTAGTCGACTAATCCACTAGTCGACCTTGTTGGTACTAGTTGACTACAGTAGTTTTTTCCCCCGTTTTTTCCCCCGATTTTGTAGGCCTCAAGATCAGGTAGATTATAGTTATAGTCACCTACACATAATAGGTAGTTAACCCATTCTGACCTGAGATCAGATCCTAAAAAAGGCCTTCTACATCATGACAGTTTTCTGAATAAGCTGTTTCTATGTCAGTCGTTCTTCGATTTTTCAAAAATAGCAGACCTACAAGCTCGTAGCGCGCCACTCGGTGGCGCGCTATGAGACACACACACACACACACACACACACACACACACACACACACACACACACACACAGAGCGAGAGAGAGAGAGAGAGAGCGAGAGAGAGAGAGCGAGAGAGCGAGAGAGAGAGAGAGAGAGAGAGAGACTGTGGATATGCCTGAGTGACAACACAAACATCCACGCTCATCACTTTACACTACACAGTCACACATGTGGGATTTCCCCCGGTTAAACAACGACAACAACAACAACAACCAACAATGCAATGCTAAGACCAGCCATGGGATCTTTACAGACCAATAAAACCATTATTTATCCATTCATTAAATCGAATCTGTCAAATGGCTTTATTATGTTTGTCAATACAACAAAACGCCATTTTGTGATCGCAAATAATGCATTTCGCCGTCATTCTAAGGGAGACATTGACTTAAATCCATTTTGAGCCTTTTGGGTGGTTAGGCCTATACATACATTATGTTATAATTTAGCTATTGAAAAATAGCAGATCTACAAGCTCATATCTGCTAATTTTCGAAAAATCGTTAAAATGTGCCTCAAATCTTTCAGAATATTGTCGTGATTTAGAAAACTTTTTTTTTTTTCCGACATCAGGCCTGAATGGGTTAATCCCGGACAACTGATTTGCTGACAGAACAGATCGGGGGGGGGGGGGGGGAAATCCCCGCGACCCGACTGCTGCTACACGGATAAGCGGTTGAAGATGGATGAGTATAATGGACAGATTGAAAAACAAAAGGAAAAGGCCACAATATTCTCTATGAGGCAGTTCTCTGGGCAATATCAGTAGAGGGCGCAGCGGAGTAACTAAAAATATGTTTTTTTCCGGTGGAAACAAAAATCCCCTTTTGCCCAAAAAGTACAGTTTAGTACTGTGGTGTGTGGTGGGGGGCTCAGAGTGCGTCCACTAAGGAAAGTAGGCTTTCTATAATGACACAACTCGCCTTTGTTTTGGTGAGTATAGCAAAAACGTTCTTTTTATTTACACCAAAGAGTAGAGGCTGGTCTGCATTCATGCGAGCGGCGGAAGTTGAGAGTAACATAGCTCTAAATGCAACGCATTAGAGCTATGGACCAGACCTACTACTACACCTACTACTACACACTACTACTACACCTACTGCTACTAATAGTATTGCTTATACAACTACTACTGCTACTATTACTTCTACCACCACTATACTTGAATGACTTCAAACTGTAGCCCACGGGGGGCAGCTCATGACTCTCCCAGTTGTATCCGGCGTAGTATATCTCTTGTTGTTTGTGCACAATGTATCTCAAAACATTGCCTGCGGGGCTCTGTGCGTTTGAAGTCCTTTCCAAGTCATTCCTGTGTAAACTGCATGCCGCTGCTGTTGTTGCCGGCGATAGTGGTGCTGATGTAAGCCTGGTTAACCCATTCTGACCTGAGATCAGATTCATACGAGGTTTCCACTGGACACACACTGGTCTGATTAACCCATTCTGACCTGAGATCAGATTCTAAAAAATGTCAGTCGTTCTTCGATTTTTCAAAAATAGCAGACCTACAAGCTCGTAGCGCGCCACTCGGTGGCGCGCTATGAGCTTGTAGATCTGCTATTTTTCAATAGCTAAAGCATAACATGATGCTGACACCGAAATGGGTTCCCGTTCAGAATGGGTTAATAAACCAGACCGCCGAGACGCCGATGAAGATAAAAGATAAATGCCATGAGTATTTTAATATGTAAAAGAAGAGACGAACTGTCACATAGACTTGCGATGATTATATATATATAAAAACAAAACACACAATCCATTAAAATGCCAGCTCAAGGCACAGAACAGTCTTTTTCTTCTTATTCTATTTCTTTCGTGGTGGTGGTTCGTGACACAGATCGCAACGGTTCACCGTGTGTGCGTCGTAGCGTCGTGGGAATAAACATGAAAGCCCGACGCGTGATGCGACAGCGAGCGAGCGAGCGAGCGGAGGCGTTGATGATTATCACATCTAAAAACAACAATCCTGTTCCACCTCACTCTCTTCACATCGCAAAAGAAAGCGCCTCAGGGTATAGTCTCGACATGTTGGCAAATACGCTACAGGGAATATATACCGCGCACATGACACGAACGCTATAGATGAGGCTGGTAGTACGATCACAAAAAGGGGATGTTGAGAGTAGATTTGGCATCTGTGTCTAAAAGGGGGGGGGGGGGGGGGGGGGGGGAGAGAATGAGAAACCCAGGAGAGAGAGGGGGGGGGGGGGGGGGAAGAGAGCTGCTATTTGGCTCTGAGGATGCGACAGCAACATATCCATGATGAAATTATTCTACTTGGCTTGTTCGTCTCGTGAGCTGAGGCCTCTCTCTCTCTCTCTCTCTCTCTCTCTGAGTGCCAATAGAGCACGCCCGGTATAAAAGTCAAATCAAATGGAATGCTGCGCAGCACAACAATTAATTCCAAGGATAATAATGACAACGGAAGAAGCAGTCCCCCTACCTCAATTAGTCTCTCATTGCACTGTCAATACAGGGGGATATGAAGGAGAGAAAAACAAATTAAATCACACGAGAGATGGGGGGGGGTGGGGTGGAAGGAGAGAGAGAGAGAAGAAGATAAAGACAGTCTGCTGTGTCTGTTAGAGGCTATGTCACTGATGGAGGCCAGATAATACACACAGAGAGAGAGAGAGAGAGAGAGAGAGAGAGAGAGAGAGAGAGAGAGAGAGAGAGAGAGATACAGATGGAGAATAGGGGATGAAAATTGGGGAAAGCGAGCAAGATGAGACAGACAGACAGACAGACAGACAGACAGACAGATATAGATAGATAGTATAGATAGATAGAGATGAGATATACCATATTGTCCCACGAAGGGAAAGGGAAATATACCTTTATAGATAAAAAAAAACCTTTATTGATCGCACAGGACTCGCCCCTTTCTTATAGGCAAGGGAAAGTATCAGTGTCAACCGTGCAATCAGTATACAAGCCATGGAAAAGTGACAGTATCCGCAAATTAGCACAATAACCATATAAAGGGTCTTAATTGGGTACATCTATTCTACTGTATTACTCCAAGTTAGATTACAGAGTGGCCAACGCGCGTGTCTCGTTGTGTAAAACTTGTAGCCACCGGGCAACAAGAAAACAAACTTGACAGCTAAAATATAGAAAGACAGATTATTATTATTTGGTCAAATGGAGATGGGAGAATGTACTCACGGTTGGTTGGAATGGGCAGTGTGAGTGTCTGTGATGGGAGGACTGGCGGCGGTGGTGCTGTTGGGACTGGTATATGCGACGGACCTGATCACCTGCAGGCCCTGGGAGCCCACATACTCGCTGCTGCGGTATACACTAGTCACTGATGTGGGGGGGCTGGAGAGTGATAGAGCGAGAGGGGGGGGGGGGGGGGGGGGGGGAGAGAGAGAGAGAGGAGGGGGTGACACAATGCGTTACCGTCAGATCATCACCTGAAAAGACACGTGTGTTTACAGTACATTCGAAGTGGGAATAATCAGGTTATGAGTGACATTATCATTCTGTTTCCTCTGCTTGCTGGTGGAGTTATGTACTGTGTGTGTTGTGTGTGTGTGTGTGTGTGTGTGTGTGTGTGGCGTATTCAGACACGCAGCACACAATAAGAAACCCCAACACAGAAGTACCACAAAGTAAACATTAAGACCTGAGGGCCGATTCTAAACAGACAGTTTTCCGGAAAAAAAAAAAAACAATGTTTCTATATCAGTGGTTCCTCAAACTATTTCCAATCCCCCACCTGAAAATATGTTGTTTCCCGGGGACTATTAAAATGTTGATTGCTTTATTTTTGCTCTACTTTTTCCTATTTTGTCTTACTTTTATTAGTGATTTAGTTCTTGACTTGTTTTAATTTTATTGTTGTTAAAGCACTCTGTGACTGTAATTGTCTGTGAACGGTGCTCTATGAATAAACTTTACTTACTTACATTTAGTTTAGTGCAGTTGGCGACATTTTTTTTGCACAAATTAGATGACAATTTGACATAACTTTACTCAAATAAGAGTCTGTCTGTCTCCCCCTTGGCAAGGGGATATATATATATATATATATATATATATATATATATATATATTGGGCTTAGGATCTTCAGGCAATGCTACTTCAACTTCAGCCACTCCACCCAACGTCAGAGTTTACATTTCTCAACGGGAAAGGGTAGGGATTAGGAATGGTAATTATTGATGAATGCATGCATCGATAGTTGATATGTTTTGATAATCGATTAACCCGGTTAGTTGATAAGCGGCGTTTCAAAAACGTAATTTCCCCTCAATGTCTAACATAAAATTCTGCACTTTGCTGATATACAGAAAGAATACAAAAGGCATATTATATTCCTTAATCAAATATCGATTTGACCAAATGTGCGATACAGGGCCAGGCAATGGCATCTTTGTATGAGAAATGAAATTGAATGAAAAGTCTTTCTGTCATCACATCACAGGCAAAAGCAAAGAGACTTTGATTAATTATTAACTGTTGTGTTTAATTGATAAAAAATTTTAACGGTGATTAATCGATTAACGATTAACTACTCTATTACCGTCCCTAATAGGGAGACTGCACTACTCTAGTAGTTACACGTGTAAATGTTATTCATTATAGCTTTAACCACTCAAAAACCCCAGCGGGCTCATCTGTATTCTGCAGGAGAAACGCTTTCATATTTAACGTCGAGTCAAAACAGAAAGAACCACTGAGAGTATAGAGCCCTGAGGGACTGACTCCGGCCAACTGGGTCCAAGTGGTTGATAATTGGGGTATAAGATCAGAGGGGTAGTACTAGTGTGCCTGGAAACTCTGACCTACTGACTGTGAAGGCAAGACTGATCTACATACACCTCCCCTCTCTCTCTCTGCTCTCTCTCTCTCTCTCTCTACAGCAGATGTTGTGAAACTGCTCTCTGGTCACGGTCTAGAATGTGTTCTTGGGAGAAATGTCCTGATTGGACTGATAAGATGGTTGGATTACAGGCTGGCAGCGGGGCTTCCCATTTTGCCTGCGTGTGCGTGCGCGTGCGTGTGTGACTGTGTGTGTGTGTGTGCGCGTGTGACTGTGTGTGCGTGTGCGTGAAAGAGAGAGAAGTGCAACCTGCAGGGCATGGTCGGATCCGCCAACATGTGGGTTTATATCACTCTTGAGATGGAGGTCTGCTGGTCTCCGTAGAGACAGAAGAACACAGACAGACACACCAGTTTTGTTGGACACCGTTCTATAGCGGGTCAGGAAATTACCTGTTGCTCGCTGGCTGTCCACAGGCCCACAGCATGTTGGTAATTTATACTCCAATTCCACACAAAACCCCCGGTTATATACCTGCCAACTATAGCCTCACCGTGCACCACAAAGCAATGATATCGTTACTGTGATACACGCCGCGCGGACATGTCTGGTATAAAGTGGACCAATCAGGGGGAAATAGTTAGCAGCGTGTATACATAGCTGGAGGCTGGGATGTTTCATTGTTACCAGACGTGGGTCAAATACCAAGCATTTGTTTTAACCCATTCTGCGCGGGCACCCCTTTTGGTGTTAGCATTACGTTACGCTTTAGCTATTGAAAAATAGCAGATCTACAAGCTCATAGCGCGCCACCGAGTGGCGCGCTACGAGCTTGTAGGTCTGCTATTTATTTTTTTAAATCGAAGAACGACTGAGATTTTTAGAATCTGATCTCAGGTCAGAATGGGTTGATCGACCCAGTGTGTGTCCAGTGGAAACCTCGTATGGATCTGATCTCAGGTCAGAATGGGTTAATGCACTCTCCGAGCACCAGATGGGCGGAGCTGAACCCTTTAATTAGGCCAATTCAAATCAGGAGGCACAAATAAAGCCCAGCCTTCTAAAATGGCTCCAATGCCCGTTTGTCATGTACTCATTATTAACCACGTGAACCCTATATAGCGTCTATGTTCGAGTGGGGTGCTGCACAGATTTTGGTGTAGCAGGAGACCCCTGGGTTTAAGTGCTTTTTAAGTCGTTAAAGATGGAGTGCCATGTTTTGTTTTTTTTCTCCAAAAAAGGTGTACAGTATTTGTTAAAATGTTGTTTTTATGTGGACACGCCCACCAGTTAATTAAGTGTGCCTGGTTTGCCTGGTGGGAGGGGTTAGGGGAGGGGACGATATTGTGATGTCACTATCACCGTTTTTTTTCATTGGCAAGTTTGACTGTCAAAGGTTTCAGCCTCCAAGAAGAAACCTTAAATACAAAGTGTTCTGTTTTGTATCGTCATACTGTATGTGGCTAAAGTCACACTGGAAATAAAACCAAACCCAAAGTATTTCTTTGAGACTCAGGTCTGATTGCAATACATGCTGGACTGTCACTTTCTGAGGATATGGTATAGTAGTGAAATAGTTTAAACTCTTTTTGACCTAAAGTGACAGCACTAACACTGCACACATCGCCAGACAATCTGTTCTTCCGTGGTGTTAAAGGTTTTATGACATTCATTTTCATTTCTTTTTCTTTTTCTTTTTTCTTTAGGTTTTATGACCTCAATTACACCCAAAAAACCTGAACTTTGAACATTCAGTGGATTTTCTGTGGTCTGAAGTTTTCTTTGGGGTTTGGAAGCCTTTTGAGCTACAATGAAAAACAGGCAACACAGTGAAAACAGTGACATCTGCTGGCAAATCCCATTGCAGGCTCTTACATCACAAACTGCCAGCAAATCAGAGCACCTGTTTGAGCCAGAAAACCCCAGATCACAGAAAATCTACTGAATGTTAAAAGTTCATGTTTTTTGGGTGCAATTGAGATTAGAAAACCTAGACAAAAATAAGAACAATTCCAAAACCTTTTTTTTTATGTCACAATCCCTTTAAGAGTGTCGTGTTGACTTAACATTGACGGGGGAACCGTGACAAACGTGAGATACACAATCACTCTGCGCTATACATAATAAACTTTGTGTGTGTGTGTGTGTGTGTGTGTGTGTGTGTGTGTGTGTGTGTGTGTAGCGTTCCCATCACAAGTACACGTGGGCAAACAACTTCTTTCATCAAAGCGGTGTGTTTTGACAGCAGAGTGGAGGAGACACAGAAATAGGGGAGAGAGAGAGAGAGAGAGAGAGAGAGAGAGAGAGAGAGAGAGAGAGAGAGAGAGAGAGAGAGAGAGAGAGAGAGAGAGAGAGAGAGAGCGTAACCTGTTTCATGTGCACAACCCAGAGAGAGATTGAGGGGCGAGGGAGGTGTCATGCCACACACAGATCATAAATCAGATCTGGACTCAAGATGTTTCTGATTCTATGTGCCACGTTATATGTGTACAAGGTCACCAATCTCTGGAACCCCTTTCGGTGTTAGCATTATGCTATGCTTTAGCTATTGAAAAATAGCAGATCTACAAGCTCATGGCGCGCTACGAGCTTGTATAGGTCTGCTATTTTTGAAAAATCGAAGAACGGCTGACATTTTTTAGAATCTGATCTCAGGTCAGAATGGGTTCATCATAAGACTCAAAGATGTTCTGATTCTATATGTGCCACGTTATGTGTACAAGGTCACCAATCTCTGGCCCCATGTGCCCCCCGAGCAGCAGCAGCGGGTCAGTTTGGACTATACTTGAGAAACCCGGTCCCACCTTCCTCGACTCCGTCAAATAACAGCAGACTCACGGAACGAACGGCAGAAACCACAACCCAGGTTAAAAAAAAAAAAATGACACGACGACACGATAAGCCCCACAGCCTATAACACGTTTCAAACAGCCCACAAGGCGACTGTCCGTGATCAATCAAAAACGGCAAATCTTTCACCTGATCCAGATTCATCTCATATCCCGCACCAACATGTCAGCGTGACATGTTGTTGGTGCTTTAAATAAAACAAAAAGACAAAGTGCTGTTTTCTTTTCTTTCCTTTCCTCGCGGCGGGGCGGCTGAAATACGAGGCTTAACCCGAAAAGACCGACGACCACACATTGCTGTATTTCAATTTACGCCGACTAACAAGACGTGCAAGAGCCACACCGAGCCACCGCGGACGAAACCGCACGGCTATACATCACCGCGCAACATTAACGGCCTTCCTTTATGCCTGGCTCCGATTTTCACAGAGGCCAGGGGTCGCCCCCATCCCCCCCACACACACACACGGGGAAACTCGGGGAGAGAGAGAGAGAGAGAGAGAGAGAGAGAGAGAGAGAGAGAGACGGAAGCAATAAGGCCACACAGCTGTGCTTAAAACCCCCCCAACATCCATCCACCCACCCAAACCCCCCCCCCCCCCCCCCCAACCCCCCAGTAAGTGTCTAACATTCTCCATCATGACGAGAACCAGCGGGGTGGAAGGCCCGTGGGTCAAAGTTCGACTAAATAACTAGGATATGAAGCGACAGGTTTATGGCTCATGCTAACATAAAGCAGGTGGAAGCCGTCCGTACGTCTCCCATAGCAGGATGACTGCATTTATATATATATACCGTATACAGTCCATAGAACAGAGAAGAAAAAAAAAAAAAAACCTACAAGGCCCTGCATGGCTCTATGAAGGAGGAGGAGGAGGGGGGGGGGGGGGGGGGCAGAGCTACAGTTATTATGTTGGCTATATTGATCTTATCCAGCCCAGGCATTTTGAGAGCAGCCTTCACACAAAAAGAGGGACACATCAATGGCAGAGGGAGAAAAACTGCATAAAAATAGGAATTTGACACATATCGAGCCGTTACTTTTTTTTTTTTTTTTAACTCAGGTTGGTTGGTTGGCAGGGACGGCATTATAGTCAGAACGCAAGCGGCGGCTATACGGCTGCGTGTGTGTGGGCAGGGCTCGTATTATACGACCGTCGTCTTGATGTATGTAACAATGCATTCAGAGCGACGCCGCGCAAGATACCAGGGCTGTTGAAGTGGTATAGAGAGGCCCCCGAAAGCTCAGCGCACGGGACATTAAGCGGCCCTCCGTTAACCCATTCTGACCGGAGATCAGATTCTAAAGAATGTCTTCTATACATCCTGACCGTTTTCCATTCTGACCTGAGATCAGTTCTAAAGAATGTCTTCTATACATCCTGACAGTTTTCCATTCTGACCTGAGATCAGATTCTAAAAAATGTCTTCTACAGCCTGACAAGTTTTCTGAAAAAGCCATGTTTCTATGTCAGTCTTTTTTTGATTTTTCAAAAACAGCAGACCTACAAGCTCGTAGCTTGTAGATCTGCTATTTGTCAATAGCTAAAGCACGACGTAACGACAAACACTAAAAGGGGGTTCCCGCGCAAAATGGATTAAAGGCCAACGGTATTCAGTTCATAGAGTTTAATCGCAGCCCCGAGCCCCGAGTGACAATATTCACTACTATACCCCTTTATAAATGAGGCCTGTTCAGGCGCCCAGAAAGCGGAAAGGCATACAGATGTAAATGTAGCCCCGTGCGCGCCGGTGGAAGGCATTTTGTTCAGTCCCATCTCTCCCGGGGGGGAGATATCTTTTAAATGTGTTTTGTGGCGCATGAGTTATACAGTTATACGGGACCAACGGAGTCATCAATGACACCGTTAACCCACTTTGGCCCGGGGGAAGCCCTTTTGGTGTTATAGCATTACGTTATGCTTTAGCTATTTAAAAAATAGCAGATCTACAAGCTCATAGCGCGCCACCGAGTGGCGCGCTACGAGATTGTAGGTCTGCTATTTTTTTGAAAAATCGAAGAACGACTGACACGGACACAAAGCTTTTTCAGAAAACTGTCAGGATGTAGAAGATTTTATTTTTTTAGAATCTGATCTCAGGTCAGAATGGTAAACTGTCAGGATGGTAGAAGACATTTTTTAGAATCTGATCTCAGGTCAGAATGGTATAAACTGTCAGGATGTATAGAAGACATTCTTAGAATCTGATCTCAGGTCAGAATGGTAAACTGTCAGGATGTATAGAAGACATTCTTAGAATCTGATCTCAGGTCAGAATGGGTTAAGGAGCGTGCGGGCGTCTAACGCTCTGCGAGACGGGGGGAGTCATGGGGGGGGGGGGGGGGGGGGGGGGTATAGGGCCCCGAGATGGAGGGTCCTAGAGAGTGCGGATTGTTCCCCAGGCCCAGATTCATACAGAGGCTTTCAGCGGCTCGTCACAGCCCTCTACACACCGCGCATATTTCTACATTTTATATGAGGGTCTCGATCGTCTCTAGTTACACAAGACTTTTTTTTCCCCTCCGATCCGACATGCCTGGTTTACAGTACATGCAGGCAAACAGATGTGTGTGTGTGTGTGTGTGTGTCTGTCTATTATGCATAATGACAGCGTTGTGTATGTGTGCGTGCGTGTGTGTGTGTGCGTGTGTGTGTGTGTGTGTGTGTGTGTGTGTGTGTGTGTGTGTGTGTGTGTGCGTGCGTGCGTTGTGGTCTGCATTGTGGTCTTTCAGAGGAAGGGACGCATTGTTCTTCAGTGGAATATTCCTGAAAATATACAGGGAACGGATGGCATAATTTGTGTTCACAAAAAGAGAAGCCGCATTCTTCCCCTCTTGAATCAGATCCTGTGCGTGTGAGTGTGAGTGTGAGTGTGAGTGTGAGTGTGAGTGTGAGTGTGAGTGTGTGTGTGTGTGTGTGTGTGTGTGTGTGTGTGTGCGTGCGTGCGTTGTGGTCTGCATTGTGGTCTTTCAGAGGAAGGGACGCATTGTTCTTCAGTGGAATATTCCTGAAAATATACAGGGAACGGATGGCATAATTTGTGTTCACAAAAAGAGAAGCCGCATTCTTCCCCTCTTGAATCAGATCCTGTGCGTGTGAGTGTGAGTGTGAGTGTGAGTGTGAGTGTGTGTGTGTGTGTGTGTGTGTGTGTGTGCGCATGCGCGAGTGTTTTCGTTTAGATATGAATGCAATGCACACAGTATACCATCAAGTACTTTCTCAGGATGTATGGATTCTTTAAACACAATACGTCCATTTCAAGGATGACATTTACATAAAATGCATTAATTTCCACATGGGAATATACACTCCATTCACACTGCTCCTATATACACCACAACATGGCGGCGTATAAGTCAAAGAATGGCCATTATTATCATCACAATACAAGACATTCATTCAGCCTATAACGGGAGGAAAAAAGGAAGTGCTCTCAAGTCATGCCGCGGCTTTTATCAGCTCCGTTCTTTGACTGAAACCATGTGAGTCGAGGAGGCCTTAATGCTTCACCTTCACACATTATGAAGAAGTGAGTGCAAGGTCAAGCCTCCATTAATATACACAGTACAGACCGGGACGAGGAAACCAGAGCTTCTCTCAAAACTCAATTTTTCACATCTTAAGTGATTTCCCCCTCTCTCCTCTCCCCTCCCCTATACACACAGTACAATCCTCTGTTTGGACCATGAGGACGATTCTACAGATCTGTCTAAATCAGACAGTTTTCTGAAAGAAATGTCTCTATATGTCAGTCAAACATTCTCATGTCAAGGGCTCCCACAATTATATATATTTGGCTATACCGACTCCCATCTGAAAATATGTACTGTACTGTACTGTACTGTACCGTGCCGTGCCGTGCCGTGCATGGTGGAATGGGGTTGTGACGTGATGCGATGTAATTTGCCGTGAAATGTAACTGTACAGTAGTTATGACAGTTGCATGGGTGAGAAACACGGCGCGTCATGTCTGGACACTAACTTGGACAGGCATGCTGTAGTTGTTGTTGTTGTGCACGGTGAGATGTGTGCAAAAACGGTGAGGTTTGGCAGGAGAAGACGAACAAAAGGCGCACGTAGAATCGGGGGGGGGGGGCTTTAATTAGTTTGGCAAGATGCACCTGGTTGCCCATGTCATGGTAAATGTTCCTTTTTGTACAACACCTTGGTCTCAACGGATTCCCCTGAACTAAAAAGGTTTCAATAGCAAGACCGTAATGCATATATATACGTATCAAATGTTCTGGTGAAAAGGCACATTTATCACGACATTTCTGCCAATCTAGCTTAGCTAAAATAAGCTCTATATGTACCACCTTGATGACGAGGAGTTAATTATGTCCCCATTTCAATGCTATAGTCTCAATATTCTTTTTTTAAGCCAATCTTGATTACTTCTTGTCCAACAAAAAGGTGCTGCGCGATGACATATACTCTTAAGAATATACCCAATAGATGTCATCACCTGTTCGATTCCCATCAATTATTACAAGACAGAACTGGTACCCATACAGAAGAAAAAAACCCAAAGCCACAACAGCTACGTCGCACAACACCATCTTACACACTACACCCACACACACTCACACGGCAGTGACGTCACACACTTACCCTTCGTAGGCCTTTGCAGTGGTCCTGGCCTATCTCCTCAAAAAGCGTCGTTCCACAAAACTCAGCACCAGCCCACAAAGAATACTCTTGGCATTGCCACTAATAATGCCTCACTTCCACACTCACGCCGCCAATGCATTTGTTTAATACACACATTCTCGGGACAAACACCCAAACACCCACATCCCCGAGGCTTTCCTACACGGAACAGGGAATCACTGCTGCCCCATCAGGGACAGAAACAAGCCCACAAACAAGCCCTTTAAACCACGCTACTTACAAACACTACAACTCGCTTACAATTCGCAAACCTGGCAACACTGCCTGCCTCTTACGTCACCAGCTCTGTTCCTCTTGGGCTCCGTCGCGCTCACAATCTGTCGCAGCCATCTTGCTTTTCATTTAGAGTGGACATTTTATGCAAATAAATTAATTATAGGTCCAGCAAGCACATCATGATGGTCTGTTTGTGCTCAATAGGTCAAAATAACATTCCGAATTTAGGTGTTGTGTTTTGTATGACCTTTTCCCCAGTAGTAGTTTCATATCTATCTCAGCTTTTGCCTGATAGCACACATGCTAACGTTAGCAGCATTTGATGACAGGCTGCCACTTGCCAGAGCAACGTACAGTGTGCGCAGACCTAACATAAGTTGCTTACAACAGAAACACACGGCCTTTTAACCACGCTACTTACACACAACAGGTCGGGAGTTATTAAACCGAACGTGGACGCTGTTTCAGTGTTACATTTGCTGCGCATATCGGATTAATTGTAACGGCATGCATGATAAATGTAACAACGCTAAAAAACACCATTAAACATATCGTTTTCAGCTTAAAGCAATTATATTTCATTGAAGCAACTCCTTAGCATTGTTTTCATACCATGGATGTGATAAGAAAATGTATCAAACATAAGGGAAATATTAAATAGTATCGGGTGTACCAGTTTGGGCTTTTCTTTTTTTTCAATGGGGCAATACATTGATTAAACAAACGTTTGATTGATTGAGTTGTACAATGTTATACAACCCTAAACTAATTTCAGAATACACTACACGATACAATACCATTTTAGAACATATAACATTGGCCAATATGTCAAATATGTAAATATTACATATAATGGCATTGAATGGAAGCGGACCATTTGTAACACATGTTACAAATGACCCGCTTTTGCAAGTTTACTTTGCCGTTGCTTACAGACCAGAATGAACGTGAATTCCGTCTAAACACGATGCAAACTAATGAATAACATAAGCATGAAGACATCCATGTGGATTTTTATTCACCAACACCAAAAAAAAAAAATGTAGCACACATAATACTCCAGGTGTAAAATTATACGCATTTTGAAAAAAGTCAGATTTTCGCCAATAACTCCCCGTAGGACAAAGGTAAACACTTCAAACTTCCTGGGCACGTAGAGTACGTTGCTGTACACATACTGACGCGATGGCGTCATGGTGGCGTTGACCAATCAAGAGATAACGTCCATGTTACAACCGTGAAGCGTTACAACCTTGGCGGCTCTCCCCTACATTTGTTACTAACATTAGGTTGTGGCGAAGTAGAAACGTGGCCAGCAGATACTGTGTTTTGGACAAACAGGCTAGGTATTGGTGTTGATTTGGGTCAACTGGACAAACAGCGTGGTGTTGTTTTGTGTCTGTGTTTGTGTTGGAGCGCCTCAGTGTGGCCGTACAGGTCATGTGCAACCTCTTCCACAGAGAGATGGAGACACTAAATCTCAGCTGGACAAACATGTTTGCATGCATGCTTCGCTGCCTTGCATGCTGTGTGCTACTGTTGAGTCTGTCACTTACTTTGACTGATTTATGCCATTGTCTTTCTGTTAAAATCCAACTATGTTAATTTAAGAACTCTGGCCATATAGGTCATTGTTTATTCACTGTGCACACGTGTAGCCTATTGTATGTCAGACTGTATGTCTGTCCCACAGTCACTTTAGTAATTAGGCTGTGGAAATATTCAGGACCAAACAATGGTACATTTCCAATAACCCATCCGTTACTACATGTGGAGTCAACTCCCGCCATTTATTTCTTCCCATAGTGCGTGGCGAAGTAGCTCTGGGATGAGTGCGCGCGAAGCGCGCACAAATTCTAGTATCTCACGTTCCCGTTTTGAATCTCAGTCAAAGATGACATCCCGACGGTGCATATACTCATTTTAAACGTAACCAGCCCACTAAAATGTGTATCTGAACACATTTTCGGTTAGAAATAAGTAACTCACAGTAACAAACATGCTTCATACTATAGCCGTCTCTCTCTCTCTCTCTCTCTCCCTTATTGGGAAGCCTGAGCAGAAGGCATACAAATACTAGCCCTCTGCTGCACACATGCAACTGCAGTGAGTGACATCGCATATAGCCTGAAGGTGTGTGACCTTCCGATTGGTTGACCTTCTGATTGGTTGAACTTATAAGAATGAGACGACATTTCAGACTCAAAACTTCAAAATCAAATGACCTAAAAAGCCATTTCACCATGATTTTAAAACTTAAAAGGAGAATGCCATGCTAGAAGGCTTTCTTACCTTTCTTTGTAGTTGTTACGTCCCAACAAAGAGGTCCAGGTGTTATTTTGTGCAAAAGGGGGGGAATAGCCAATAAGGAGTTTTTGCACACAAAAAAAAACACCTGGACCTCTTTGGTGGCGACGTTACAACTTTAATGAAAGGTAAGAAAGCCTTCTAGCATGGAATTCTCCTTTAAGACACACATTTCTGCAGTGCAGTCATTTCAATGAAAGCATATCCACAGTTATTTGCGAAACCTCCCCGTGACCTCTGCTCGGAGAAGAAAATACAGTCAAAAAAAGGATTGATTCCTCGCTGCTGCTCTCTCTGGCAAATACTTTGGCCGTGAAAAGCTCATACACACAATATAACAAAAACTGCAAGCTCTGGAGCAAAGTCTTGTCCCAACACAGATACATCCAATTACTTTTGTATTACGCCATGGGTTTATAAGGGAAATGCACCACTTTACAGTGCACTGTGAAATCCCACCGTTTTATAGGTTTATTCCACTTGGCACGGTAACTGCCTTTCTAGGATATCTGTAACAGCCCCAAGGCCTCGAGTAAGGGTTTATAAGTTGAGCCGAACAGCGTTTTGCTAAACTATTGCAATGAAGATGTGTGAAGGTGTGTGTGTGTGTGTGTGTGTGTGTGTGTGTGTGTGTGTGTGTGTGCGCGTGC
>NC_137878.1:7094392-7204392 GCF_963924005.1 Protomyctophum bolini
TCCTTAGAGCACCGATTACCGATATCTCGACCAGTATCGAGTGGAAAAAGTCGTCATTTAGTGCCCAAAAACAAACACAAAAGTCCACAGACTTGGCTGGCAAACGATTTAAGTCGACCGTAAGCGCTCTAAATAAACATGAAAGTCCATAGACTTGGCTGGCAAACGATTTACGTCGTAAGTGCTCTACAGTATACAGTACATTGTGTACTGTAAATACAGCACTATAGCAGCAATAGCAGCAGTTACATTAGTTACGTATAGTAGTAAGATCAACAGGGTTTTGGGCTTACACAGGTGTGCACAGAAGCCTGTGTGCGGCCTAATTGGCTGCCAATTAGGCCCTTTACGTCCTTTTTGGGAAACGCAACAACACACTGGTAGATTCCCTAGACTAGAGGCACAGCCGTACGTGTCCTCAATGCGCACATAAGGCCTCCTGCATGAATACATTTAAAGAAGCAAAAACCCGTTTCCCTAAAGCCTTTTTAGCCTACACACACACACACACACCTGTCAACATGTCGCAGTATAGTAACACCATTCGCAGAGATATGTGTGATGTGTGTTATTATTCTGGAAAGGGGCGCCACACTGCGCGCAACATATGAATCACCGAATCTTTGTTCAATTTCGCAGTTCATATATAGCCCATTTAAAACGAGATGAAGATCTCACCAAGTTATTATTTTATTGTTTTTGTCTTTTTCTTTGATGGTTATGTTCTGTCTATTTTTAGTGTGAGACTCTTGTTTTGTTTGTTTCTGCTATTTTTTTCCCAATCTGTAACTCACTGATTGAACATTATTGAAATGCTTGTAAACCAAAAAATCATAATAAACAGATGTTTAAAAAAAAAGAAGACTCACCAGAGTCACCATGCACAGTCTCTCTCTCTCTCTCTCTCTCTCTCTCTCAATCTCTCTCTCCCGCACCCTCTCTCACTTTACGCGTTGGAAGCTGCCGTGACAAGCAACATATGGGAAAAAGCTGCCGTGTACATAATGAAATGTCACAGATGATACAGTCATCTTAAAGCGTTAGTTAAAATATGCCAAGTATAAAGTTCGATAGACGACAGTGAAATAAACATGTTTGTTTAAATTTCGAAGATTTTCTATTTAAACGTAGGATGACTCCCCCCCCCCCCCCCCGCAGTGTCGCGCTATTAAAGAGGTCAATTATAAATCGGTGCATCCCTGCTCTCTCTCGCATTTTGAAACAGAGAGAGAGAGGCGCTGTTTGCGGAGCACAAGCTACTATAAAAAACAAAGAAGAACAGGCGAGATATAATATCTCAACAAGATGTCTGCAGGAGCTCTAGCTATTCCCTGAATCCCTGTGTGAGCCGCTCGGCTCTCTCTCCAACCGTGCGTACACACTGCACCGTGGCGTGTTTACTTTGGAGACTTTGGAGATGCGCTCACGGGCACATCTAATGCTCACGGCGAAAGGGACATGTTGTGGAAGACCTCCCCGAAGAACCACCACACGCCCACTCGCTGCAGCGAATGTTCTCTCTACGGGAAAAACCCCCGGACGATATCATTAAAATGATGTGCATGTGTGTGTATACCGATATCAAGTTACAGTATATTTGCCTATAGAGCTCCGGAATTTGAGACACCTGAAGCGCTTTGCCCAGTGATCGTCATAATCACAAACCGGTCCATTTCTGGGGTGTTGCTTGTCTTCCAAAATAATTCTTAATGCATTCCCCAGGTCAGGTCCTCGGTGAACAGTTTTTTTAATCCAGGTTACTGGCGCTGCTATAAACGACATTCCCCGCCTTTTGTTTTATGTGTTTAATCCGCCGTATTGTAATAAAATAAAAAATAAACTCTGCCTTTGCCGCGGAGATAGAGAGTAGATGGTTTCGTTTTGACGACGAAACCGGAAATCAACACATGCTGTAGGCTGCTAGGGCTTCTGGGAAATTGAGGCCAATGCAAATTGATGGACTATACAACGGCTCATGGAGGAGGCTTTTGTGCTGCGAACGCGTCACCACCAGCCAAGATGGCGGGTGGTGCGATCGGATCATAACAAACAAAGGGAACCCGTTTTCGCCGGATTTTCACGGATCAAAAGCCCCAAAAATTCAGCGTATATGCTCTAAAGGTAATACAACAATCTCGGCAGCGTATAGGGTATTTGATTAAAATGCGGGGTTACGCGCTTAACCCATTCTGACCTGAGATCAGATTCATAGGAGGTTTCCACTGGACACACACTGGTCTGATTAACCCATTCTGACCTGAGATCAGATTCTAAAGATGTCAGTCGTTCTTTGATTTTTCAAAAATAGCAGACCTACAAGCTCATAGCGCGCCACTCGGTGGCGCGCTATGAGCTTGTAGATCTGCTATTTTTCTATAGCTAAAGCATGACATGATGCTAACACCAAAATGGGTTCCCGTTCAGAATGGGTTAAAACAGTCAAACTGTTGCTGCTCAGCCTCTCTATAGTACCAATGGCATCCATTGAGAGTGGCGTGTATAGGACCTCTGCCCTTTCTTGCGGAAGAAACACATCGGTTGCATAATTGCCAATACCAATGTCGTAACATTTTTTTTAAAAAGTCAAATAATGGGCCAATTTATCGGCCAGGCTGACTAGTTGTTTTCTATTAAATCAGTGCCACAAGGTGATCTTGAAAACAGTGGTTTTCAACCAGTGGTCCAGGGACCACCGGTGGTCCTTGAGGTCCGAGGTGGTCCCCATGCTAAATGACGGAGAGTTGGTATAACCAAATGGACCCTTATAGATCTTTAACTCTTGAATTCAATTTAACTCAAGAGTAAAATCATTGTTAAAGATGGAGTGCCGTGATTTTTTTCCCACGCTTAAACATAATCATCAGGTATTATTATAATATATTTTTTTAAAGTGAGCAGTATTTGTTCAAATGTAATTTTTATGTGGACATAAAGTATGCATTAAGTATGCCTATAGTTTGCCTGGTGGGTGGTGATGGGTGGTGATCCACCTGAACTGAAGCCACACCCACAGCTGTTGTTGTATGATAAAGGGGGAGGAGTTAGGGGATGATATTGTGATGTCACTATATCACCGTTTCTTTCATTGGCACGTTTGACGGTCAAGGTTTCAGCCTCCAACCACACTAAGGGGTCTAATGAAGTATACTGTCACCTCAAAAACACATGGCACAAAAAAAATCACGGCACGTCATCTTTAAAAAATCTGCATTACTTACTACAAGAAGTCTACACAATTAGAGAATGTAGAAGAATTGTCACTTTAATCGTCGTTATCTCTCCCCCATGTCACCAACATTGATAGAGCCCCTCTGTCAGGTGAAAAGAAGCAGCTTGGACTCCTCATGCATAGAAGGAGGCATGAGGTCAGTCCGCTGCCCCCCCCCCCAGGTTGGCAGAGGAAGTGTAGCGCCCAGGATTACATTAGATAATTGGCACTGGGTGAAAAGAAAAAACTGGGTTACAAAATCGTGGGATAAAAATTTAAAAAATAAAATAAATAAAATAAAGAACATTGATAGAGCATGCAAATGTGGACAATGTGGTTCTTTAGTTTTGAGTCTGATGCGTCAATAAATGCAGGATAAATAATGGGACAAAAAAAATGGGATATATGAAAAGGGTTGAAAACCACCCTTTCAGGAGGTATTCAGAATAGAATAGCACCAAACATGTCCTGCTACTATACGGTCCCCCCCCCCCCCCCCCCCAAAGTCATTTATGGGAACCGTTCCATGGCATGAAATATAAATGAGTAAATAACAACAATACTTGTCCCACCCCTAGCCACATGCTGCAGTTTCACAAATCGAAGATGTGCTCTGCTCGGGCATGCAGGGGCCTGTCTTATGAGCTGTATATACACGCTCTGTTGTTCCGTTGGTGTCAGGTGACACAAAGCACTGCCTCACAAAAAAACACTATTACAGGAAATCAGTTTCGTATAAGCCCCAACGGGACCGAGGTTCTCAACAAGGGTCTCGGAGACGGACGGCGGCACAAATAGAGAGAGAGAGAGAGAGAGACAGACAGACAGACATAGAAGAGATTTATCGGCGTCGTCTTTGACCTGCGAGTGAACAGTGAACAGCAACGTGACCTGCCTCCCAACTTTCGGGGTCTGTTACCCTTCTTCTCTCGGAGAAGTGTTTCCTTTGGCCCTGACATGTGTTTATGCTCTGGTGAACTGGAGGAGGCCATGAAGGAGGAGGAGGAGGGAGGAGGAGGAGAGGCCCCCAGAGGGGCACCGCCGCTGTGAAAGAGGATGTTGGAGTGGAGAGCCGTTCTTTCTGCATCTCTGATGTCCCCCGAGATGAGAGCCATGAGCCTATATTCTGACCTGAGATCAGATTCTAAAAATGTCTTCTATACATTCCTGACAGTTTTCCATTCTGACCTGAGATCAGATTCTAAAAATGTCTTCTACATTCCTGACAGTTTTCCATGCTGACCCGAGATCAGATTCTAAAAATGTCTTCTACGTCAGATGTTCTTCGATTTTTCAAAAATAGCAGATCTACAAGCTCGTAGAGTGCCACTCGGTGGCGCGCTACAAGCTTGTAGATCTGCTATTTCCCAATAGCTAAAGCATAACATATAGTGAGGGAGGGAGACGGACGGACGCCTCACTGTTGCCGAGTCCTACGCTGTTCTACAACTGACTGGATCATCGTATCTGTGTGTGTGCGTGTCTCTCATCCATTGTGCCGTATATTACATAAGAGAATAATGTTACATTTATGTTTGTTTGATTAACCGCTGAACCCCTGACATATATACGTTGAAATATACTCGCACTTTAGAACAACTATAGACACAGACAGCTTCACGTCTTTTTCATTTCAATAAAAGCTTTTGAGTCTTTTGGCGTTTTCTTCTGAAACCTTCAGGGGCTCTCGAGAATATGCCGAGAATATGTCCGAGTCGCTTTACAATGAGCCAGTGATGAGAAGCTTTAAATCCCTCAATTTCTTTTTTTTACGTCGTCAGTATACACAGAGGCTTAACTAGGTGTTGTATAGCCTGAGGACATCACAAGACGAGGCTAAACCTTGGCTGTGTTTTTGTCATTGATAAAAAAGGGTCCGTCTCTGTCTCAGCCATGCAGAGGAGAGGAGAAGAGAAGGGGAGAGAAACAGACGGACAAGACAGTAAGGTAGTAGAGGACACAGTGAAACTTCATGGACGCTATAGCATCATGAATGGCTTGTATAACGGCCTGTAGACACACTAAATGCATCAAGTGGACGAGTCAAAACCTCTTCTTTCAGAGCTTGGTTATATTTGAACACAATTTAACGGACAAGTATAGGCCATGCATGGCCAAAAGCTATAGGCTTAATGTTTTGTTTTGTTTTACTCCAAAGGCTATTATGTGTAGCCTACAGCAAATAACACCACACTCACAGCCAGGAAGACCCTCCCCCTCACCCCTGGGACCACACACACACTTGAAAAGTAATCAAATGTTGGTACAATTAAGTTAAACTTACACAAATGTCATGTGACCATTAGATGCAGTGCATGCAGTATATTTAGTGGGGGTAATTTCCTTTTATATGAATGCATGGATGAGACCAATATATAATTATATATACACAATTAGGTATCAGTGGATTAGATGGGGAGCGAACACAGTTTTATTATAGGCTATGGAGAAGGCATTGTGCTGTTCCCGGAACATTTCTCCTGGAACTGGCGTGTGCCAAAGAGAATGTGGAACGCCCCCCCTCTATCCTTTCGGAATTATAAGCGCATTGTAACTCTGGTTGTTGACCCCATTGTTAGTGTTGGTCTTTGGCTATAGGGCCAACAATGAGATACCCCGACTGTATAGGAAGAGATGGATTAGCCCATTCTGACCTGAGATCAGATTCTAAAAAATGTCTTCTACATCCTGACAGTTTTCCATTCTGACCTGAGATCAGATTCTAAAAAATGTCTTCTACATCCTGACAGTTTTCCATTCTGACCCGAGATCAGATTAAAAAAATGTCTTCTACGTCAGTCGTTCTTCGATTAAAAAAAAAAATAGCAGACCTACAAGCTCGTAGCGCGCCACTCGGTGGCGCGCTATGAGCTTGTAGATCTGCTATTTTTCAATAGCTAAAGCATAACATAGTGCTAACACCAAAAGGGGTTCCTGCCCAGAATGGATTAGACTCCTTTGTCTTCCCAAATGGACACAATAATGGCATCTTTTCCACTGCTGGGGGACGACAGTTACACATTGACCGACCGGACACAAACGCACGCACACAAACACACAAACACACACACACACGCACACAAACACACGCACACAAACACACAAACACACACACACACACGCACACAAACACACGCACACGCACACAAACACACGCGCACGCACGCAACACACAAACACACGGCCCCTCGCCGAAGCGGTTCCGTGAAGGAAACCCTAATGACAAGGCGAATATTGGGGTGGTATCTGTTTTTAACATATAGTTCTTGCTGATAATTCACCATATAGTGTATATTATATGATAAATGAAGGGGGGGGGGAATAATAATTTAACGATGTCAATGTATGTTACATTGTTACATTATACAAGTGCTATATTAAACACTACTTTAGTTAGCCGGTGTCCCCCGAGGGTCTAGACTAGGTCTGCTCCTTTTATATGTTTGCCTACATATATAATGATATGCCCAGCAAAGAGACCTTATAGGATTCAGGTGGTTAAAATACTAATTAACCCATTCTGAACGGGAACCCATGTTGGTGTTAGCATCATGTTATGCTTTAGCTATTGAAAAATAGCAGATCTACAAGCTCATAGCGCGCCACCGAGTGGCGCGCTACGAGCTTGTAGGTCTGCTATTTTTGAAAATTCAAAGATAACGACTGACATTTTTAGAATCTGATCTCAGGTCAGAATGGGTTAATCAGACCAGTGTGTGTCCAGTGGAAACCTCGTATGAATCTGATCTCAGGTCAGAATGGGTTAAGCAAAACGTTCCGGGGGACCCGATGACACCTGTTGCCTTGGCAGAGATGCCCGGTGGTGGTGGCAGACGAGACTGGCAGTTGAATGAAAGCATGTGGCTTAATAAACCTGGCTTTTTTGGAAGAAATGTGGCAACATCCTATACCGTGTCTATGTAATGTATTTTTGGAGAGGTGTATACAGTATATATATCTTCTAAACATCCTGGAATACTGTACTTTAATAGAGCGTCCCCTTTCAGAACGACGTTCTGAAAGTTTTTTTATACCCAGGTATTTTCTATACCCACAAATGCGCGCTATACGAGCTTGTAGATCTGCTATTTTTTTTTAATCGAAGAACGACTGACATAGAAACATAGCTTTTTGCAGAAAACCGTCAGGACGTATATAGAAGACATTTTGCAGAATCTGATCTCAGCTCAAAATAGGCTATAAAGAAAGGCCAAATAATGTCAGGCTTTTGCACTTCTATCTCCTCCTCTATGATACATTCTCCTCTCCTCTCCCGCAGTGTCCTTGGAAGTGTGTTCCCTCCAGATGGGCCGTGAGGGTTGCTGTGCGTATACACCTCTCGGGGGGTGATGCATATCCCATTCTGAACGGGAACCCATTTTGGTGTTAGCACTATATGTTATGCTTTATAGCTATTGAAAAATAGCAGATCTACAAGCTCAAGTGGCGCGCTACGAGCTTGTAGGTCTGCTATTTTTTTTAAATCGAAGAGCGACTGACGTAGAAGACATTTTTTTAGAATCTGATCTCAGGTCAGAATGGGAAACTTTCAGGATGTGGAAGACATTTTTTAGAATCTGATCTCGGGTCAGAATGGGAAACTGTCAGGATGTAGAAGACATTTTTTAGAATCTGATCTCGGGTCAGAATGGAAAACTGTCAGGATGTAGAAGACATTTTTTAGAATCTGATCTCGGGTCAGAATGGAAAACTGTCAGGATGTGGAAGACATTTTTTTAGAATCTGATCTCAGGTCAGAATGGGAAACTGTCAGGATGTAGAAGACATTTTTTAGAATCTGATCTCAGGTCAGAATGGGAAACTGTCAGGATGTAGAAGAATTTTTTTTAGAATCTGATCTCAGGTCAGAATGGGATATATATGCTCCAGCTGCCCGCCTGCGTGCGTTGCTGCTGCTATTCCTGGGCGCGCGCGTGCCCTCCGCCGCCCTCTATAGGACACCTGATGCCCCATCTCCCAAAAGTGCGCACATCTGCCAGCAATCAAGGTACTTAGCAGTGGAAGTCTCAGTAGTTCTGGCACGACATAAAGTTACGCTGAAGTTGTGTGTGTGTGTGTGTGTGTGTGTGTGTGTGTGTGCAGGTACTTGACCCCTGCGTGAGCCCAGCTACGTGAACCCGGCACCCCACAACACACACACACAAACACACACACACACACACACACACACACACACACGCACACGCCTGCAGACAACTGAGATTGTATAGATCTGCTAATTTGACATATTATATATAGGCCTATACCGGTATATATATATATATATATATTTTTTTTTTATTTAACATCTCTCAAAAATAGAGATGCCGGGTTGAAAAGTGGTCCGAAAACACCAGCCGTCCATGGCTGTGTGGGCAGTGCTATGTGGCAAAACCAATATTCTATCCCGAATATAAAATCTCTCATCATGCTTTAAGCCAGTTAGTTGTCCTTTGGGGGCAGATCTACAAGCTCAGCTCGTGTATGCCGTCACGCACACAGTAGCTGGTAGAAGTGAGTTTAAAAACATCAACGTTATAACTAAACGAACACTCACACACCCGCCACATCGTTTCTCACGGCCCCAAAATGATTTGAAGTATATTTGCCGACGTTCAGAGCCACACATTGTTATAATTTAGCTATTGAAAAATAGCAGATCTACAAGCTCGTAGCGCGCCACCGAGTGGCGCGCTACGATCTTTGAATATTATATTTCAGAGCGAACATTTTTAACAAAAAAATGGGTTTCTGGAGGGGGGGGGGGGGGGGTCCCTGGAACTACATATTATTTTGAGATGGGGGGTCCGTGGCCCAATATAGAGATAATTCTGGGGGTCCTAGACATGAAAAAGGTTGAGCCCCATGATGCACTGACATAGAAAACATGGGTTTTTCAGAAAAGGGTTAGGATTTAGAATGCATCCATAAATCACACCACTGCATGGAGGGGGGAGGGGGGGGGGAGGACTCCAGAAAAGGGACATGTCCTGAGTCAGCGTGAGAGAAAACTAGTGATTTATACCCTCCACAGCCATCAATCTAGTTAACTCAGGCTTGAAACAACTCCTAAAACGTGCTTCCGAGTCCCACGACTCTCAAAGCAAAAAAACACAGTTTTATGCTTCCGGCTTTTATATGCTCGGTTTATGATGCATTTTCCAATAATTTCAACGTTGCAGTATAAGTTTTTCACGGCTTGGATACGGCCAAAGATATCCTCTCGATTAATATCTCTGGATGTCCTCCGTATTAGATTACCTCTATATAAATGTGTGGCTCGTACTCTCTCCATGTTGGCTTCCAACACATTAGCCACCCTGTTTTATATAGGCCTCTGCCCAACTGAAATGGACAACTCACTGCACGCACGCACGCACTTGTACTGTAGGCTACTCACACCTCGAAACATCACACACCTTAACATCAGCTAGAGCGTTACACGTTACCAACAATACACTATGAGGGAATACCAAGGGTGAGCCAGAAAGTAGCAGCCAGGAGAATGAGACTAGCAGGACAGTATACTGCTGTCTACTGTACACTGCCTGTACTGTACTAGGGTTGGGTGACGATACGAATACATCGTCAATCGCGAATATATAAATCCAATCGCCGAATATTTTTATTAGGCGATTTTTCGGGACGATTTTTAACCTTTAAAGTGTGAGCAACATGTGAATCAATTTGGGCCAGGAAAGTAGTAACAGCGACAGTTATAATGGTATGGTCCCCGCAGCCGTGATGCTCAGTTGCTCTCAGTGACTCACAGTGTGAGCCGAGGGACCGAGCCGAGGAAGGCTACTGTTACTGTACTGTAGCCTACATGTTGTTTACGCTCCGGAGTCCAGAACCATGCAGTTTAATAATATACAGTCGCAACAGAATGCACACTGCTGTCTCGTGTCTCATCCCAATGCGCCACCCGTGAAGTCGGGGGAAAAAAACAAACAGGCTGGTAGTGTTGTTAGTATAGATGAAGTTCAGTGGGTTAACTTGAATCATTAGCTACACGCTAAGCTAACGATCCCTGAGCCTATACTGTATAGGCTTGGGGATCGTTAGCTTAGCGTTAGCTTAGCGTGTAGCTACTGATTCAACCCACTGAACTTCATCTCCGCCTGTAATCCAAGTTATTTTTTTATTGACAACGTGAACGAACCCCGACACCAGCGCTGCAAAAATAGACAGATCTACAAGCTCTCAACGCGTAGCGAACGGTGCTGCAGAAACAGGCAGTGGTTGTGACGTTAGCTTAGCTTGCAGCTGCTTGTCCGTTCCAACTTCACTTCATCTAAACTTATTTCTTATTTTGTTACCCCATGGCTGCGCAGTTGTGCTGCAAAAACAGACGGATCTACAAGCTCTCAACGCGTAGCGAACAGAGCAGCAAAAACAGGCAGGCAGGACGCGGCGCCTTGAGAGCTTGTAGATTTTTTTTTGCGACCTGCAGTGAGCTGTTCTCACTTTACTTTTATGACACGAATACATCGTTAATCGCCGATTCTTGGTCAGACGATGGGCGATTGAAAAAAATTGGCATATCGCCCAACCTTATACTGTACTGTACTCAAGAAAGACGCAGGAGCTCGGAGCACCAACGAGCCGGCCAGATGTATGGACAGGGCTCGACGCTTAGCATTTTTCCAAGTAGCACGTGTGCGCCTAAGTTGAAAAATCTAGTAGCACACAAATTATTTTAGGAGCACGATGAAAAGTTATCAAATAATGTGTTTTTGAGGGGCGCTATAGCCCCTCCTATATACAGCTTTAGTCCCCACACGTCTCAATATTTGCCATTGATAATGAACGGAGAAATTAGGTCAAAATTCTGCTAAATATGACGTAAATTAAAACATGATGTATGATGATAAGAGTGCCCCTCACTTCACACAGGTGTGATTTTTCTTTAATAAAGTGATATGAGGTAGGGGCAGGCAATATGACAAAATATTATATCACAATATCTTTTCAGAAATTATCACAATATTGATATTCATCTGGATATCATATTTTTTTATATAATCTATATAATCAATTTGTTTTTATACTGATAGACTATTAGTTTGGTATGCAGATAGATAGATAGTCAATTCATTTTATGAATGGATGGACAGACTATCCGTTTTATCTTGCTGTTCTATCATGTGAGTGTGACATTTAGTGCAGAGGCTACTCGATGGTGAATTAGTAATGTAACATTCTCCTTGGCTTTGACTGCTTCAGTTCAGACAGAAAATCCGACATATAGGCTTTTTACGTTGCTCGTTATGCAGGCCAGTGAGGCCACTGACTAGCTCTGGTCCATAGCTAGTCTAATGCGTTGCATTTAGAGTTATGGACCTGGTCCTGAGCTAGCCACTGACTAATATATCCAGCCAGGTCGGTCATTCGTATTGCGCTGCTGCGCACACGCTTTTAGCGAGGTGCTTAGCAAGGGTTGTTTTGGTATACCGGTCCACTCCATGTGTGTGCGCACGTGCACTCTTTACGTGCGCGGCTGCACGCTGTTTCACCCACGTTTGGTTAAAAGTTATATCAAGTGATGTTTTAATTTTTAACATTACAAACTTTCTAAATAACTTTAGTATTCAACGTGTCGGGGTCCTAGCAACTCCTTCTGTCTTCTGTGCTACCAATACATGCTATCCTGTTGCGTTCGCTCCGCTGCTGACAGGGAAGAGAAGAGAACTGATCAGCAACACAGGGAGGGGCGGGGCGGTGGGAGCAAAGGGACAGATCTTCAAATGAAAACCGCATTGAGCCGCGACACGTTGTTAGCTTGTAGCTCTGCTCTTTTTGGCGAACGACACCGCCGTTCAGAAATATAAATGTAGGTATAGAACCGCGACTATAGAATGTGCACTTGCTGTAGACAGAGACTTGTCTTTATCACGATTGAATGGTCAAATCTTGTAGTCGCACCTGTGCTACAAATTGAATTTTACAACTCGCACAGTGATATTTTTTGTCGCAAATGCGAGTACCTAGTCGCACTGTCGAGCCCTGTGTATGGAGAACCAGGATGACTGAGGACGACCCAGCGAGATCACGCATATTTCTACCTCATCTCAGGTTTATGTGTAAATATGTAGTCTTATATGTACTCTTTTCCCCTGTGAATCTGTGATGTGACAATAAACCTTGATTCTGATTTGTGAAACAGCGTGAACGGAGCCACACACACACACACACTGGCGCCGTGTTTCATTGCAGAAATTGCAGTTCGATGAAACATAATTGAATGTTGTTTTTCTGGAAATGCTTTTTTTGTTGTTTGTTTAGAAACAATAATAATTAAAAGCAAAAATGTATAGGAAACAATTTTTTTTACGGGTAGGGACCCGTCAAAAATGTGTCCGCCCCGATTCGCAAATGTCTCTTCCTGACCGCCATAGTGCTTGTAGGAACCGGTGAGCGTTTAACGGGTGCGTGCCGATTGGCTGAGCGTTTAACGGGTGCGTGCCGATTGGCTGAGCGTTTAACGGGTGCGTGCCGATTGGCTGAGCGTTTAACGGGTGCGTGCCGAATGGCTGAGCGTTTAACGGGTGCGTGCCGACTGGCTGAGCGTTTAACGGGTGCGTGCCGACTGGCTGAGCGTTTAACGGGTGCGTGCCGACTGGCTGAGCGTTTAACGGGTGCGTGCCGACTGGCTGAGCGTTTAACGGGTGCGTGCCGGTGATTGGCTGACCTTTCTCCAGCTCCACGGGGGAACAGGTCCAGCCGTTCCACCCTCTTCTCCAGCTCGTACTCGGCGGACGCCGCCATGGGGTCCACGTCCTCGCTGCGCCTGTCGTATAGTCCTCGTTGGGGTAGGTGGTGAACACCTGCGTCAGAGAGGAGGAACAGAATAACAGTTACAATGTGTGGTCCTCCTTAACCCATTCTGACCGAAACAACCTGTTCATGTACAGTACTACTAGCATTACTTGTACTACTGCTTTATTTCTGACCTTTACACAAGTGTCATTGTACTGCATTTTCCATTTATTTGTCTCAATAAATTCTGACCAAAGAAATCTGACACACACACCGGCAGGGTCCACTGTGCGTGCGTGCCTGCGTGCGTGCTTGCGTGCACATACAATAGAAACACCATGGAAACATTACAGTGTATCCGCATTCCGTGCACCTTCATTGTGTTCCTGTTACAAGGTGAGGTTGATGGAGACAACTGTGCCTGTGTGTGTGTCCGCAGGACGTGCATGTGTGTGTGTGTGTGTGTGTGTGTGTGTGTGTGTATGTGCGTGCAGCATGAGCGCACACCGCATCGAGGCGTTGGACTATACATTGGGAACCTTTGTTATAATCTCTGGGTCTTTCCCCATCTCCTCTTATCGCCCGTGTCAGACCTTCCCCGTGCCTCCTCCTCCTCCTCCTCCTCCTCCTCCTCCCCCTCCCGGCCTGTCTGTCACGCAGACAAACGAGCGTGATGTGTGACAGGCTGTGTAGTATGGAAATGGAGGCGTGCTGGGGGGGGGCCCCGGGGGGGGCTGCATGGCTCTGTGACAGTGACACGCTGTTTGATACGGCCATGCACACACAGAGCAACACGGAGGCAAATACAGTGTGTACCGCAGGCCCATGCACTTCTAACCCATTCTGACCCGAGATCAGATTCTAAAAATGTCTTCTATACATCCGGACAGTTTTCCATTCTGACCTGAGATCAGATTCTAAAAGAATACATCCTGACCAGTTTTCTGAAAAAGCCTATGTTTCTATGTCAGTCGTTCTTCGATTTTTCAAAAATAGCAGACCTATACAAGCTCGTAGCGCGCCACTCGGTGGCGCACTATGAGCTTGTAGATCTGCTATTTTTCAATAGCTATAAAGCACGACATGATGCCACAACACCAAAAGGGGTTACCGCGCAAAACGGGCTAAAAAAGCACAGCATGGAAATGTGTCGAGACAGACTGATGACGTGCACATAAAAGCACACACACACACACACACACAAATGCATTTTTTTTGTGCACACAAAGTGATGCACGCACGCCACCATCCCTCATGGCGCACACATCCACTAAACAGGGATGCTGATGCTGTCATATATATATCGCCCGTCTCCCCTCGGCGGCATATCCACGGGGGGCATTGCACAGCAGAAACCATTCTGCTACGTGGTTATACCCCCACCGGAGCCTTCATTCTATTCTTGGGCCAACAACGGCATGGCTCGACAGATCCGTGGCCGCAACTTATCCAACGGCGGCGTTCATATAAAGCTTTGACAGGCGCGCTCACGAAGAAGAAGAAGCAGCAAAAAAACACGCCTGGAATTTGACCTTATGCGTGACTCTGCAGTCACCCTCAGCAGTTATAGTATAGCCTCTTGCCGCGAGGGGAGTGAATTAACCGACACCCAAATGAGCTCTCTAGGTGGCACACTCTCTCGCAAAAGACGAGATCACTAAAAAGGCCATCGTCCCGAGCCACAGAACACCTACAATATTAGGCGATATTATAAGTGGCCTTATTGCGGTGGTGCTGCTGCTCCTCCTTCTCGCCTCGCAAGCACAGGAGGAGGACTCCTCCCCCCCCGTGGTCATTTTCAAAGTGCGCCCGGCCGGGGGTAGCGAAAAAGGTCTGAGATATAGCTGGCCGCTGGCCACTGACAAACTGACAAGTCGTATATAGAGTGGTTGGGGAGAGTCATAGCCGGAGCTATGGAGCCAAAAAACATCCATCTCATTTAGGCTCTGAACGGGGGAATAAATGTAGGAATCCGTGACCTCTTGTCCGCCACGGCGGAGAGAGAGACCGCCCTTGCGTGCGCGAGGAAAGGGAGTTGCATAAAGATGCGTGAATCATTAGAGGAGATGATTACGTTGAAAGGGTCAGGGGGAGAGGGCAAGGAAAGGTCTTGTAAAGAATATATATATATACACAACGCGCAGCAGTTTCACTTCCACCGTGAGGTGGTGGGGGGAGGGGGGGGGGGGAGAAATCAATAATCAAAGCATTCTTTCATGTCGTTCGGTCGAGGAGAAATTCCCAGGATCAGCTGGACTTTGCGCACCGAGTATCACATCATCAACCCCGCCGTTGATGTGACCTTAACCCATTCTGACCCGAGATCAGATTCTAAAAAATGTCTTCTACTATACATCCAGACAGTTTTTCATTCTGACCTGAGATCAGATTCTAAAAATGTCTTCTACTATACATCCAGACAGTTTTCATTCTGACCCGAGATCAGATTCAAAAAAATGTCTTCTACATCCTGACAGTTTTCATTCTGACCCGAGATCAGATTCTAAAAAAATGTCTTCTATGTCAGTCGCTCTTCGATTTTTCAAAAATAGCAGGCCTACAAGCTCATAGCGCGCCACTCGGTGGCACGCTATGAGCTTGTAGATCTGCTATTTTTCAATAGCTAAAAACATAACATAATGCTAACACCAAAAGGGGTTCCCGTACAGAATGGATTAAAGGGCCATCGATACAAGTCGTTATCTATTCAATCGTAGAAAGCTCAAAAGAATCTGTACATCCCTTGTGTGTGCGTGTGTGTGCTGGGTTTACATTTTAAGCCCTGTATTTTATGCTTTATTGCTGTATTTATTTTTTCATGGCAATGTCATTCTACAATTGCAAATCTACACGCTCGCAACGTGTCACTCGCGATGCGACGCATTGTGAGCTCGTAGAATTTCGCTTTGTTTTGCCTATAAAAAGACGAGCCCAAAGCAGAAGACACCATGGTTGAAATATGACCATGAGAAAATAAGCGTATACACACACGCCCATACGTTATGTTCCAAATGACAACATTTCACGCCTCGAGACTCTAAAATGGAACATTTCAAGATCCAGGCTCAGGGTCGGACTCAAACAAAAGGGGTTTTCTCAGGGAAGCAGTTGGCAGTGATGTCAAGTACACTGTTGAGGCTTAACCCGTTGTAGGCTGGAAACCCGTTTTGGGTGTTTTAAACATTGTTATAATTTAGCTATTGAAAAATAGCAGACCTATACAAGCTCGTAGCGCGCCACCGAGTGGCGCACTACGAGCTTGTAGGTCTGCTATTTTTGAAAAATCGTGAAAATCTGGCACAAATCTTTGAATATATATATAACTAAAATATTGGCTTCTGGGGGGGGTCCCTGGAACTACATATTTTGAGATGGGGGTCCGTGGCCCAATAGAGATAATTATGGGGGTCCTTGACATGAAAAAGGTTGAGCCCCGCTGACCTAGAAACATGGGTTTTTCCAGAAAAAGGTTAGGATTTAGAAGATGTTTTTTTTAATCGACTTCAGTCCAAAATGGGTTAAGCATGCCAGACCACACCAGTATGGTTCTTTAAGCGAGGCACTTATACTGTACAAAATACCACGAATAATTCCAGTTGCTCAGTGGCCAACCGTATACAGCACCGTGGTCATACGAGGTCACTCGTATGAGAAGTGAATGGTTTGATAATAATCGCTTGATTTCCTTTCAGGAATTAAAAAACGACAAATGCAAATTAAACAACGGGTATGTATTTAAGTATTTGCAGTTGGATAAACTGGGTAATAGAACATTTGGATCTTGGGGGAAAAGATACCAACTAAATTATGCGACATGATTTTAAAAAGGGATTAAAAAAAAGAGACCATTTATAGGTGCTGTAGCCTATATAACAATGCTGAGATTAGTGACAGACTGCTTCAAAACATATATGATAATAAATGGAATGAAGATCTGGAAATAGATATAATAAATGGAAGGGATGCTTACAACGTATACATATAAAACTTACCAGAAAGGAAAATCTAAGATGAATCCAGTGTAAAGTAATGACAAGAATGTACTACACGAGAGATAAGATTAATGAGTCTGCTCCCACATGCTCTGACAGATGTTTAAAGTGTTGCACACAAAAAAAGACTCCCTTATACACATGCATGCCTTCTGGTACTGCGAGAAAGTTAGAAAAGATCTGGAAGAAAATGTTTTTTTTCATACATATATAAATTATAAGTGTGCAGTCGTGCTTACACCTATGATCTGGTATTTTCCAAAATATAGAGGAAACCAGATGGCCAATTAGCAGGCAAATTATTTTTTCATGTTTAGTACAGTATATTAAAAAAAAAAAACTGTTATTGCAAAAAACTGGAAAAACTAAGAAGCACCCTCCCTTCAAAGATTGGAAAACACTAATGAAATGTTATTTGAGTGTCGAGAAAAACAATGGCGGAGGACAGTCGTATAAAGAAAACCAATTTAACTCTCCGTGGAGTTCAATTTATGAGGCGTTGTAGGAGGAGTGGAGCCGCTGAGTCAACCTAAGGAACCTGTTGTGTGTGTGTGTGTGTGCGTGCGTGCGTGCGTGCGTGCGTGTGTGTGTGCGTGCGTGTGTGCGTGCGTGCGTGCCTGCGTGCGTGCTGTTTTGTGTCGTTCGCCTCTTGTTTTTTCTCGCAGTTCCCTTGTGTTTGCACGAGTGCGCATGCGTGTGTGTGTGTGTGTGTGTGTGTGTGTGTGTGTGCCTGTGTGTGTGAGCGTGCGTGTGTGTGTGTGTAAGCGTGAGAGCGAGGCCGAGTATGAATGAGGTGTGAATGAAAATAAAATTGAAAAAAAAAAAAAAAACATTGGGTGCGTGAAGCCATAACCTTACTGAAATACGTAATGTTTAATATTACGTTATGTAAAACCATGCCTTGTTTCTCCTGATTATGATATGCTTATGATATCGTGTATGGATCTGTATTCAAGAATGTATATATGTAACCACTCAATCACCCAGTACAAAAAAATAATTATAATTTTTGTCGACTATCTTTTTTCCACCGACAAAAACGGAATAAAAACAGGCGTCAGTGGCTGAACGCAATGCACAATCTATACGTCAAGTGCTTCGGGTAAAAAAAAAGCACTTGATCATTTTAGCGGTCTTCCCAAGGCTGGCGGCGAGATCACCCGGTGACAACAGTGACCCTATTGCCTACTCTACTCTAATCTACCAAACTGTACAAAAAGCAGGCTTCCGTGGCCCGGTGCTCAGAATATATATACAGGTGATAACAACAGTTGAAAACCACCATTGCTTTTTTACATCCAAGGTCCAACTCTCTCTCTGGATGAAGAAATACAGTATACCAAATATCAAGTTATCAACCTTTCAGTCCTGAAAGGGATGGTCGCGAGTATATGTGGCTGTGCACAGGACAACACTGCTTGAGTCCTACATGGTCCCATATTATAGGACTGTCAGGCCTTGGGAGCGGAGAAGGACCAGGACCCCTAACCAAGGGGCCAGCTAAGCACTCCAATGTTGAAGCGCTGGGCCCTAGTGGTAAGAGGAAGGACTGCAGGCGGACCCGTGGATTCTTGACGAGGAAACCCCCCGTGCAACCGAGCGCTCAATGTTAAAGCCCAGGCTGCAGTTCCGCATTTGGACACCAAAATTTGGTGTCCAAATGCGGAAATAGACGGTCCTTCCGGCAGCCTTCCGGGTGCTTCAAAACGCCACTGAGCAACTTCAGTTCAGTCTCTATCCTTTTAATACTCTATGCCCCTAACAGGTATAGTTAAGAACATTAGCCTCTCCTTATAAAACCCCTTGTAGGGGGGTCTGAAGGGGGGTGGATTGGGTGGGGGGTCCCTAATGTGACTTTCATTAACCCATTCTGGCCGGGAACCCCTTTTGGTGTTGGCACTATGTTATGCTTTAGCTATTGAAAAATAGCAGATCTACAAGCTCATAGCGCGCCACCGAGTGGCGCGCTATGAGCTTGTAGGGTCTGCTATTTTTGAAAAATCGAAGAACGACTGACATTTTTTTAGAATCTGATCTCAGGTCAGAATGGGTTGATCAGACCAGTGTGTGTCCAGTGGAAACCTCGTATGAATCTGATCTCAGGTCAGAGTGGGTTAATGCTATGCTTGAGGCCTGGAGGCTGCAGAGGCACGGCCAAGCCCCCCAAATTGAAAAGTGCTGAAGCATAACTGTGTGTCGGATGCCCAGTTTCCCCCAGCCCCCTTATTATAGTCCCCCCCACTGATTGAATTCCGACCTCGCCCCCAGTCAAAAAATAATAATAATACTATGCTCCGGTTACTGCGCCCTATCAAGCTGGGGGTGGACGTACGACGTACAGTATGTCGGCTGGCTCACCGACTATTAACCTGACGGGGGATTCGCCACGGCAACAAAAGCATCGACAACAACACAGCAAAAACAGTCCAAAGAGGACGTCCATGAAAACAAGCAAGCCAAAAGAATGTCGAAGCTCTCGTTTCGGTTCAAAATGTCAATTGAACACATGACTGTAATGAGCTTATTTTTTATTTTTTTAACTCTATACACGAGACCCTCGCATGCAACCCGCAGACGCCAAATTAAATCAAAGCGTAGAACAACAATATAAAACATTATAATGTTGTTCAGAGGAAATTTGAACCCATGTGTGAGGCAGCCTGTTATATAGCCATGCAGAAGAAATAATCATGTGCACATTCTGCGGGTGTTTTAGCCGTATACTTAAATGTGATTATCAAAGGTAAGTGTGTGGGAGTCTAAAAGGCTATACTGTATGCATGTTCACACTGTACACAGCCCACAACACGATCCGTTACGTAAATGTGTTGGTTCACCAGTACAGGCTTTCTATTCCTGAAAGTTGCAATGCGACAATGGAAGTCATCGTTCTCACGATAGTAAAAAATCTATATATGTTTAAAAACAAAATCTGCATGACGATGATGTCACCGGTGGATGGGTTTCTGAACTGCCGTCCTATTATATGAGACACAGACAAGAGTAGGAAAAAAAAAATGGTGGTATTTTATTATGAACATTAGTGAGGACCAATTGTCTGACCAGTGGTCTATGCATACATACTGTACCATACATACCATACATTTTATATTGTGCACATGCCATGGTCACATAACCACTATATGTTGAGTGCATGCTTTGATGGTGACAGTTTTATAATCAGTTATGATGAGTAAACCTTTGTGGAGATCCTCTCAGTTCTCATTGTATGCTAGTTACTGCCATTCAGGATGGAAAATGAAATCCATTTGGATTTGGGGAGAAGTAGTTTCATAAGGGGCTGGTATGAAGTACTTGATATAAAGAGAACATGTTCAGTTCACTATAGTCTACACTCTACTCTACACCTGCCTTCATTTCATCTGATTGGCTGTCTGGCAGGCACTCAACAAGCGATCGTTAACTGTGTCTGTTAGAGAGAGGGGCAGAGAAGAGTGGCTTTGCTCAACTTGATTTATACTTATATTCTCCACTCTGATGAAGGTACATGTTCGACTTCGATATATCATGCAGTCTTACTTATTAGCCTATATTTTGTCTATTAAAAAAAAGAAGATTAATCGGCAGCATCCCTATATATTAGGGGTGTGCATCTCTCCTTTACAAGACGATTCGATACGTATCGATATGCATGGGCTACGATGCGATTCAGAGACGATACATTTATACACAGAACGATTCGAATTCGATTCGGTGGAATTCGATGCGATTTTGATTTTGTGGAATTTGAGGCGATTCGATGCGATTCGATACGATACGGTGCGATCTGACACATTTAACCTTTTTTAGATTTTTTATTTGAAGCTAGATCTATAAAGAATAGGGTTGGGACTTAAAAAAAACATATAATTAATTGGAGGATTTGTGATTAATTAATCTCAATTAATCACATTTTAATCGCATATCAATAGGCCTATTTGACCTGATCAGTGAGCTTTTTTTTTTCAAATGGATTTGGATACGAGTGAATCAATGAATGAATAGGCAATTAAAAAAGTAGTAATAATAATAGTGATAATATTATTATTTATATAATGCTTCTCTGAGTACTTTGACGCTTTTCAAGGGGAACATTAGAAAACTAATAAAAACAACTTTATAAGAGAAAAACTAAGACTATGGAATAAAATAAATGAAAGTTGAATGAGATAGCTGGGGAAAGACATTCTGGGTTTGAATTTATAGGTGGTGGCATATCTCTGAGCTTTGGGAAGTGCATTGTTTTGACAGGTCTGCCTGTTGTGGACAGTGAAACCAGACGCAACGATACAGTCATACTGTCGATGCAAACAGACGTGTACAGTAGCTGCTCGGCCTGCTCCAAATGATATTCCCATTCGTCTTTGTGTCTGCCCGTGTAAACGCAGCATCGAGTGTGAGGGTTAGGGAACGAATGGACCATAGAGTTATTAAGGAGGACTCCTTCTAACGATATGGACCAGAGTTAAACTAATGTTAGCTCCCATGCTAACTGTTGCTACCCTCGTCAGAAACAACACGACCATCCAGATCGGGTGGAAGCTATTGATATCACGTTGCTTGTGCCCGTGGATGGGAAATGAAATGTAAAAGGCTATAGAAGCGTGGATGAAAGGCAAAACACAGATGTGCAATAATGCTGTGTCGTGACTCGTATCTGCGTGTGTATTCCGTCTGACAACGAGTGGTTTATGCTGCTATAGTGCTCGTCTGTTGTTGCTGGCTGGCTGCTGATGCATATAGAGCGTCATAAGCATGCGCCCGTCCTGCGCTGGAAGTAGCAGATCTACAAGCTATCTACCCGTCGCAATGCACGGCGCTTTGGGCTTGCACATCTGTGTTTTTCCCGCAGTTAGTTGAATTATATCGATTCGCAGCTTTAGGATCGAACCAACGTCCGATGCAGACGCTATTTTGACCGATCCAGACACACGTGCATCGATGTAGTCGCATCGTTAATGTTAAAATCGATTATCGATTCATATCGATATTTTTTGACACCACTACTATATATATATATATATATATTATATATACACACACACACACACACACACACACACACACACACACACACACAGAATGTAGGATTATATAGAATAGGATGTGGGATCCTATATTATGGGACTAAATATACAGGAGACATAAGCATTGTAGGACAACGTAATGTATAAACCGAGCATAAACAAGGACACACCAACGTGTGACGTGGTCCCCCCCACAGGCAGCCCACTTGGGCACAGAATCTATCTCCTTCCTGTTCTCAAACAATATCTGCACCACGCTGTGTCTATCCTCCCATCATAACTCCCCGTCTCCCCCCCAATCTTCCGCTTACTGTACGTCCTCCATATATCTCCCCTCATTCTCTCCCTTTGTTCTCCCTCTCTCTCTCTCTCCCCTACCATTATCTTTATTCCGCTATACACAGCTCCCATCTCCCAAGCTCCGGGGGTTCTATCCCATTCTGACCTGAGATCAGATTCATACGAGGTTTCCACTGGACACACACTGGTCTGATTAACCCATTCTGACCTGAGATCAGAATCTAAAAATGTCAGTCGTTCTTCGATTTTTCAAAAAATTGCAGACCTACAAGCTCGTAGCGCGCCACTCGGTGGCGCGCTATGAGCTTGTAGATCTGCTATTTTTCAATAGCTAAAGCATAACATGATGCCAACACCAAAACGGGTTCCCGGTCAGAATGGGCTATATTGCAAAGCAAAGCATAGCGCAACGGAAATACAATCTTATCCTGGTCATCCCGGGCGGCGCCCCGGCGTGGGAATATAACAACATTACCCTTTTTTTTTTTTTGCGAATGGGTCATTTGAGGAAAATGTACAAAAAGGGGGAGAGAATGGTTGTATTTTTTAGCAGTAAAAAATGCTTTCACAAATTACCAGCTTATATATAGTCCCAGTTGGGCCTGGCTGGGTTTTCTGCTGAGCCCTGGGAGTGTCATGGAGGTTTTAACTCTCATGCATCTTCATCTAGCCGTCTCAGGTATATGCACATTGCTGTATGTATATATATATACACAGTACCACATAATATCTGCCTACAGGTGTACCCATGCCTATACAGACAAGCAGTATACTGTACATACAAATGAGTTGATATGACCGATGGCGTCGCAAATATGTATTTCTGTATGCATGCATTTCTGTATTATGCTCTGAAAATGTGACTAGATTTGTATGCAGTTTCACAGTTCATGTATAGAATTCACATTTAAAACGCGTTCGCCGTTGCGTCCTTGACTCCTTACTTTACATGTATTTTATATGAACTTTGAATCTGTTTAAACCAATGACCTCTTCCTACAGGAAAGGATTCCAAATAAGCCAGCTGGCTTCTTCCCTCCCTCGCATTGTATTTTTGTTCTTTGATATGTTATTGTCTATTTTTTTGTACTACATGCTAAATAAATAAACCTATATTAATCACAAATTTTCTTAATGTTCTTTTCCATTTTATTTTATTCTTATTTTTATAGTGACGATATCAGATCTACAAGATCAAAATGCACCGTGATTTGCCGCGTCGTGGCGATATGTAACGTAGATGGGCTATTGTTTGCAATTCATCGGCAGGTGCAGATCTGAAAGCCAGACCTCATTAGTATAGGTAAGGAATTCTGTTCAATTGCAATTCTTGTATAGAATTTCGAAAATCATGTTCCAAGTCCAACCAATAAGGTTCACGGCGAGAATGTGAGATTGAGAAGGAAGATATGATCGACGTGTCCATATAACAAGTGTGAAATTCTCAGAGAGGGCATTCATTCAACACAGAGCCAGCGTACAGTGTCAAGATGATTTGAGGTGTTATAGTCTGCAAGCCAGAGTCGCTGCTAATTAGCCCACTTTGGGCAGGAACCCATTTCGGCGTCAGCATCATGTCGTGCTTTAGCTATTGAAAAATAGCAGATCTACAAGCTCATAGCGTGCCACCGAGTGGCACGCTATACGAGCTTGTAGGTCTGCATATTTTTTGAAAAATCGAAGAGCGACTGACATAGAAGACATTTTTTTTAGAATCTGATCTCAGGTCAGAATGGAAAACTGTCAGGATGTAGAAGACATTTTTTTTTTTTAATCTGATCTCAGGTCAGAATGGGTTATAGAGGCACATTCTAATGTATAACAAGGCTCCTCTCAAGCATGGAGGAGGAGCACCTTGTTAGCTGCAAAGTTAGAGCGCGGAGAGAGTGCTCCGGCTGAGAGGCTACTAATACTATAGCTGGCAGGTTGTGCTACAGCGAAGCTGTCCTCCTTCACGTCGATAGGAGGCCTCTCTCCAACCCCTTCCACAACAACAACAATGGGAGGAAACAATGGTGTTGACAAGCGCTATCGGGAGGGCCCAGCAGCGTTGAAGAAAAAAAACACAACGATGCCATTTCCCAGCCAATTCCATTATCGGAACAGGCAGACTCTTGCTAATGCCTGGAAACAAACAATGCACAAGCATCCTTCTAATTAAGCCCTCGAGTAGTAGAGGGGCCGCTTAGCGCTTAGCGGCCCCTATCTGTGTTGGCTGCCTGTGAACAGGCTGATTGGATTCATCAGTGCTTTTTAACCCGTTCTGTACGGGAACCCCTTTTGGTGTTAGCATCATGTCGTGCTTTAGCTATTGAAAAATAGCAGATCTACAAGCTCATAGCGCGCCACCGAGTGGCGCGCTATGAGCTTGTAGGTCTGCTATTTTTTGAAAAATCGAAGAGCGGCTGACATAGAAGACATTTTTTTTAATCTGATCTCAGGTCAGAATGGAAAACTGTCGGGATGTAGAAGACATTTTTTTTAGAATCTGATCTCAGGTCAGAATGGAAAACTGTCGGGACGTAGAAGACATTTTTTTTTAGAATCTGATCTCAGGTCAGAATGGAAAACTGTCGGGACGTAGAAGACATTTTTTTTAGAATCTGGTCTCAGGTCAGAATGGAAAACTGTCGGGATGTAGAAGACATTTTTTTTAGAATCTGATCTCAGGTCAGAATGGAAAACTGTCGGGATGTAGAAGACATTTTTTTTAGAATCTGTTCTCAGGTCAGAATGGAAAACTGTCGGGATGTAGAAGACATTTTTTTTTAGAATCTGATCTCAGGTCAGAATGGAAAACTGTCGGGATGTAGAAGACATTTTTTTTAGAATCTGATCTCAGGTCAGAATGTAAAACTGTCGGGATGTAGAAGACATTTTTTTTTTAGAATCTGATCTCAGGTCAGAATGGAAAACTGTCGGGATGTAGAAGACATTTTTTTTTTAGAATCTGATCTCAGGTCAGAATGGGTTAACGTTGCTCCTGGTCGCCTCCCATAGGCCACGGCAACGGTAACACTCCTGGCTGAATCCGACGGACCATCCACAGGATTGTTTGTCTAAAAAGCCCCCAAGAGGCGGTTCCTGAGGAATAGGGGGGGGGGGGGGGGCTGTCATTTATTTGCTTTAGGGAACGCGCAATCTGTCAACAGCCCCCCATGTCAATGACAACGCTGCACTAAACGCAGACGACACAAAGACAGTCATTTGCTTGTCATTAGTTGAAGGCCGCCCGCCCCGGGAGAGAGTCCAAGTCAGGCCTCAAGCACACTGAATGGTGTAAAGCTGTTCAGAGTGACACCCCCCCCCACCCCTCTTTAACCCATTCTGACCTGAGATCAGATTCATACGAGGTTTCCACTGGACACACACTGGTCTGATGAACCCATTCTGACCTGAGATCAGATTCTAAAAATGTCAGTCGTTCTTCGATTCTTCAAAAATAGCAGACCTACAAGCTCGTAGCGCGCCACTCGGTGGCGCGCTATGAGCTTGTAGATCTGCTATTTTTCAATAGCTAAAGCATAACATGATGCTAACACCACAATGGGTTCCCGTTCAGAATGGGTTAAGACTGAAGCCGCCGGTGTTTGAGGACAGCAAGTAGACCACAAAGAACTGGCAAAGCACATGAACACCGTTTAAGGAATCCTTGTAAGCTACACGTACGGCGACACAATCTCCATTCTTCAGTGTGGCCCGAAAAGGACAAGGAACAAATTTGATCTAAAGGAATAAGGCTTGTTGTTGCGGGGGGGGGGCGCGTGTGCTTTCACCGGATTAAAGATGTCCACGTTTTTAGAGGCAGAGAGGAGGAGCAGGAATTAGGGTCTATAAATCAGTGGTTCCCAAACGTCTTCATGTCAAGGACCCCCCCCCCCACCACATTGACATTATAACCCATTCCGACTTGAGATCAGTTTCTAAAAATGTCTTCTACATCCTGACCAGTTTTCTGAAAAAGCTGTGTTTCTATGTCAGTCGGATCTTCGATTTTTCCTGAGCTTGTAGATCTGCTATTTTTCAATAGCAAAAGCATGATGCCAACACCAAAATTTGAAAAACACATGCCAAGGACCCCCATATTTACGACTCTACACAGTGATTCTCAACCCATTTTAATTTCAAGGACCCCCCCCCCAGTTTGACGCGCGTTAGTCTACAGGCCCCCCGTTTTATGGCATTTCTATCTCTGCGCAATCCCCAATTTATATCGTAAAATCAGTGTCAATTTAACTCTGAGAGTGTTCAAATGGAACCAAATGGACCCGTTGCGGTGCATGCCATTTGTACACTCTCAGAGTCACAGACCCCCATAAGGGTCCATTTGGTTCCAAACATATCCATTTAGTTGGGGAACCCCCTGGAACTCCCCTCAAGGACCCCTGGGGGTCCCCGGACCCCAACTTTGGGAACCACTGCTATAAATGGTCGTTCTGTGAAGTATACTTCAAAAGGTGAAGTGGACTGTCATTTTTTTCCCCAGAGGTGAAGGTCGACGTTAATTAAATCCCACACAGCAAGCCTTTATCTATAAACTGGTTGGGGGGGGGGGGAAAGGGAAAAAAACTATCACAATACACACAGAATCTGATGTGGAGCGTGGATATATTTATATGACTAGTGTCTGATTTTTCAAGACAATAGTAGATATAGATACTCTATCTGGTCTCCTTGTAAATCAATTCTTATAGATTAATTGCGTGACTATACTCCAGGCTTGTGTGCGTTAACTTAAAAAACCGTTAAAATCACAGAAACTTTGTTGTTTTTCTATACATTAGCTGTGTAAAAAAAAAAGTCCATCTGTGGGACTTAAACGATTCTCCATTCAGCGAGAGGACACTGTGATGTTATACTGCCGGCAATAAATCTGACAGCCGGGAGTCTAAGCTATAAGGGCTGATTCTATAAAGCTGGATATGGTGAAGTACAGTACAGTACGTCTGCTTCCAGAATGTCTCTGTTGTCTCAACAATCGGATGAGTTTAATCAGAATTTGCTATAGCTGTGAAATTAGGGGACCCCGGTGGTTATCAGACCAGTTTTGAGTTGTGTTTTGCAAAAAGACTGCAGCCAAGAGGGGGTTTAATGTTGATAAACCGATGCTGGTCGCGATATCATTTTGTCGGTTGCATCTCACGACGGCTCCCCCCTCGGTGCGGGAACCCCTTTTGGTGTTATAGCATCATGTTATGCTTTAGCTATTGAAAAATAGCAGATCTACAAGCTCGTAGCGCGCCACCGAGTGGCGCGCTACGAGCTTGCAGGTCTGCTATTTTTTGAAAAAACCGTGAAAATGTGCCTCAAATTTGGAATATTTTTTTTCAGAACGAATGTTTTTAACTCAAAATCTTTGCTTCAGGAGGGTCCCTGGAACAACATATTTTCAGATGGGGGGGGGGGGGGGTCTCGGAGGACAATTACAGATCATTTTTGGGGGTCCTTGACATGAAATATTGAGTGATATAAGACTATAGAAACATAGGTTATTTCAGAAAACTGCCGGGATTTAGAAGACATTGTTTTTCAGGCCTAAAATGGGTTAAACAGTGCATCGTTTTGCGAATCGATCGACCGTTTATATATATAGCCGATATTATGTCTTCAGCAGCGCCCGACACATTTTCCATGGTCTCAATCAAAATAACGACGGGCTCCCTGGCTATACTGTTCTTTTCTGTGGAGTCCTACACACTTCACTTCTGAATACACATTTTCTCTGGGGGTTGTTCTCAAGGTCAGTGACCCCCCCCCCCCCTTTGCCAAGTACATCTTCTCTGCAACAGAGGAAAAGAGCAGAGCATAGTGCTGCGTGCGTGACTCATATCTGGAATAAGGCTTTTGTACACGTCGGAAGGCAAACAGCTCCTTTGTGTGATCCCTCTCCGACATGTACAGACACGAAGGGAAGCGTGACGCATCCCGGCATAGCTAGAGAGGAGTTGGCCCGGTGCTTTATCCCATTCTGACCTGAGATCAGATTCATACGAGGTTTCCACTGGACACACACTGGTCTGATGAACCCATTCTGACCTGAGATCAGATTCTAAAAAATGTCAGTCGTTCTTCGATTTTTCAAAAATAGCAGACCTACAAGCTCATAGCGCGCCACTCGGTGGCGCGCTATGAGCTTGTAGATCTGCTATTTTTCAATAGCTAAAGCATAACATGATGCCGACACCAAAATGGGTTCCCGGTCAGAATGGGTTATATAGCGGTCGGTCGGTCTCCCCTGGTTTCCTTTCGCCGCGTGGTGGTCCCACCGTCGTGGGCTGTGAAGTATTCAAAAACGTCGTGCCCGCACAAACTTTCCACCGTGTGTGTGTTGGACAATGAGAGGTCTCTGAACTGAGCTGAACCTTTCACATGGATCCGTACAGGAGGAGGAGAAAAAAAAAAGAGAAAAGAAAACTGCAGGGAAAGGATGCTGGACTTGAACAAGCGCTATGCGGGGGGTGTTATGAATACAGAGACGCAAGACTAGAAAGTAACAGGAATGAATGAAGTTGTTTGACATCATTATTTCGATCTGTCTGACTGACTGACGGCCCTTTTGCCATGCAGAACCTATATTCATGCATGCACCGGTCCAGTATAGTCATTAGTCAGCGCTATAGACTGAATTGATGTTGCATTGGCCCGGCTGCGGCTGTACATCTTTAAACTTTTATTTTTGTTAAGTTAAAGCGCCATTTCCCCCCCATGGTAATCATGTGATGTGTCTGTGCATTGATAACAGGTGTGTGTCCTTTCTCTCAAGCTCGTTAATATACATGCATACAATAATTATATCCAATAAGGGGGGGAAAAACTCCAAAACATAATGGATCTCTAGATAGATAGATAGCTTTTTCCCTTCAGGGGTCGTCCACGACGAATCACCTGCTCTCTCACACCAGCTAACTTCGTGTCCTCTTTCACTAGTACACATCCATAAATCTTCTCTTTGGTCTTCCTCTATAGGCCTCCCATGCCTGCCTGGCACTTCCAACCTTAACATCCTTCTCTACCGATATATACTCACTAATATCCCTCCTCTGAGTCTGTATACATGTCCAAAACCATCTCAGTCATGGCCTCCTCTGGCTTTATCTCCAAAACATCTGACATGTGCCGTGTCCCTCTCTCTGATGTACGTACTGATCCTCCCAGAGAGAACCTCAACATGTTATATAGTCTCTGCTACCTCCAGCTCTGCTTCCTGTCTTGTACACCTTTCCCTTTAGATAGATCGATGGATGGATAACCTTTATTATTCCGCCGGGCGAACTCAGTCGCTTATAAGGGCACAGTTTGCCTTGTGAAGGGGGTGTAACCAAATCCCCCCCTCTCCCTCTCCAAAGACACACAAACATGCGCACAAACACACACACACGGGCCATACATTCACACAAAGGCCTTTCACCCAGGAATGTGGCACTCCAGCCAGCGCACGTCTCCATCAGGCCTTGTGGGTTTTGAATTAGAGCTCAGGCATTTTTAACCACTTTGAACCTGGCAACCCCTATCTTTTTGGCTTGTCATTATAGGTGACGAATGTCAAAAAGAAAAGGAAAAAACGTAATAGCCTATATGAGCTCAATGCTCTGCGATGAAAGTGGGCTTACATTACAGTAAGTGGTTAAAGCTGTAATTCTTAACCCATTTATAGGCCCCGGCGTCAAAATTAATTATACGATATGTAATTGGCTGAAAATCTGAAAACGTGTTGTTCCAGGGACCCCACCGGAATACACAAATACTTTACTTTAAAAAAAAAGTCCACTGTGAAAGAATATATATTCAAAGATTTGGGAGACGTTTTCAAGATTTTTCAAAAATATAGCAGATCTACAAGCTCATAGCTATGAGGGATCTGAAGAGGGATCTGCCATTTTCCAATAGCTAAAGTATAACATAATGCTTAAAACAACTGCGTTAAGTTGTATGTCCCTGCATACCAATCCAGGACATACAACTTTATTTTTTTGGCCGCGCCCTATAACTTATGAGCGCGTACAGGACACAGTTGTGAACCGTAATCAATTGATATTAAAAAAAACAGAGGGCGTTTGGAAGGGAGGTGTCAAAAGAGCTAGTAAGAGACCAAACATCTACAGTAGCCCCCTCAGTCAAGAAGGCAGTTGCTTTTGAGCCTCACGACAACCAGTAGTAGTATAAGGTCCGACCCAACACCAAAGGGTCTCATTTCAAGTTTAAGTTCAATTTCAATTCAAGAGTATAGGGATACCACCACCTCCCAAAAATGTACTTTTATAAGGTAAACAAAGTTCCACGCGGACGCTTTATAGGGGCATTTGAAAATGGTACACCCCTCGCGCATGCACACGCACACACACACACAGGTCACTTCTCCACGAAATGTGGCTCACACAGAAAGCCGCCAATTTCCTCTCTGCAAGAGAAAAAAAACGGCAACCTTTCCCAGTAATGGAGTTGCCTGATGCACAAGCTGAGAGATGGAGAGGTGGTGGTCGAGAGGGTTCTGGAGGGTGCATGAGGAGGGGGGGGGGGGGGGGGGACGACTCTTAACCGCTGTACAGCGTCTCAAGTGTAACGTACATATTCAATCTGACGCCCCTTAATAGCCTTTATTACATCTCTTGACTCTCCCACGCTGCCATGGGCAGGCCGAGTGAGGGTTAGAGAGAGAGAGAGAGGGTTGTATGCCTGTGTTGTGTGTTAAGATACCGTGCGGTGGTGCCTTAGTAATATGAAAATGGCAGCATCTGCAGTACAGTTTGATGTGGGATGGATGTGATAACATGAACAGCAATATTAATGACATTGTAAAAGAAATCACACTGTGTGAACCGACTCTCTCTCTCTCTCTCTCTCTCTCTCATTAGCAGGCAACAGTCTGTCAGCACTCTCTCTCTCTCTCTCTCTCTGTTCCTGCATGGCACAACAGCGTACTGGTACTCATAGGTGAACGTCACATACATACATACATAATGTACATACCGGTACATACGGTGAACGTGGACATTGCTGGTTGCACCACTCAAAAACATAAAAAGGCCATTCTCTCTCTCTCTCACAGTTAAAAGGGGGCTGTTTAAGCTACTTGTAGAAAGGTCTCATCTGCAGTTGCAGGTGTTGCTGCGCAGCGCGGCTAGGGAGGGGGGAGGCAGATCACACACACACACTGCTTCAGGGCAAGCCTTTTACTAACAGCACACACACACACACACACACACACACACACACACACACAGAGAAAGAGAGAGAGAGAGAATTTATAGATAGGAAGAAGAGAAAACGCAGTGAGAGGCAAAAAGGGGGCCTGGCGGGGGCGGGGGGGGGGTGGTGGGTGATAGTTTATAGAAAGGGAGGAGGAGGAGGAGGAGAGGCGATATCTTTATCTCTAGGACAAAAACAACAACAACAGAGAGAGAGCGTTTTGACAGACGGTCTGAATCAGCATGGAGGTTCAACCACGGGGGAAAGAGAGGAGGGACAATGCGGAGCCACGCGTTCAAACTGCCAAACTCTCCCCTTGAAAGAAAGATCAAAGCCTTATCGACCATACCTTTCCATCCTGATAGACGGCCTATGCCCGTATATAACGCATGATATATACTTCACTGTACGGCAGTGGTGCGCGTGCCAAAAATAAACATTTCAGATTTTTTTTAAAAGAAAGAAAAGAAAGAAAAAACAGTGCCAACAGTAATTCTGTCACTCATTACTCTTCATTAACAGAGGAGGAGGGGGGAGAAAAAAACGCCCGGGGCCTCCATCATATTGGCTGTTAAGTAAAGTTTCGGGAGACAATTAGCTCAGGTTGTTAAAATTAATCATCGTTACAGCTGCGGCGGAATCTCCCGAGGGCCACGGCAGCGAGAGGCCACTGGCGTTTATTATTTATTTTTATGGTTTGTTTATTTTGTGCTGCTTCACACGGCCATGCGTGCATCGATCGGGGGAGGGAGGGGGTGTGTGTGTGTGTGTGTGTGGGGGGGGGGGGGGGGTGTCCCCGCTGTAAACAACAAAAGACCCCGGCCATCTACGAGATGTTAGCTCGGCATTAATATCGTCCTGCTTCTGCAACAAACAGTTTCCTCCTCTTGCGTTGCGTTGCGTTGGCGGGGATGAGAATATTAAATACTTCCCCGTCCTGGAAAGGGGGTTGGTTGGGGGGAGAGAGAGCAGGGAGGAGGGGGGTGGGTGGGGGGGTGCAGTCTTCCCCGTGTTCCCGCGCGGCGGGGGGGGGGGGGGGGAGGGGGTTGGAGGGGGGGGTGCAGCGTTCCCCGTGTTCTTGTTGTCATTCTCTATCGGTGATTGACTGTAAACATCAGAGGCTGATAACATCCGACAGGAAGCTCAATTATGCTAAACTATACGCATGCCTCGCCTTTTCATGCTGAATAAGCGCACACACACACACACACACACACACGCATATATATACACACGAAAGCACGTACACACACACACACACACATACCCTTTCTAACGAGCCTTGTGGTCCGCCACCAGAACCTAATGACCTGCTCGCGTTGCATGAAGACCATATAAACATCTCTGGGTTCAGTTTCCATCTCACATTCCTCTCTCTCTCTCTCTCTCTCTCTCTCTCTCTCTCTCATCACAAAGTGCAAGGCGCTCCCTCTCCGCTCCAAGCGATTGGTATAGCACATTGGTGATCAGAATAATACATAATATTTATGTGGTTATATGCTGAGCTGTTTTGTGCTTTGGTAATAATTTGCATAAAGAAAAAAAATAAAGAAAAAAAACTACCGCATGTCCCAAGATTTTGTTTTTGTGTTTGTGTGGAGGCATGCATATCAGCGCACATGAGGCCTGAGTGGGGGCACATGGGATTGTATATCGTAAAAGAAAATACATACAAACATACAGTATACGAATACAAGTAAACACACACCTCACCGCTGAGACACACTGGTGGTCGGGGGCCTCGGAGAGCTGTGGTAATTCCCCATATAATACCCCCACTCACACACACACACACACACACACACACACACAACACAGCACGGTAAAAGCATAATGTGCTTCGGAGCCTCATTTAGAATGGATGTGCTTCAGGCAACTATAAGGAATTAGATGATCAAAAAGCAAGTAGCTATATGGAAATTCTGCCCCCTTCCGTAACACAGGTATACGCGAGTGTGTGCGTGTGTGCGTGCGTGTGCGCGCGTGCTGAAAGAGATACCCGATAATCCCAGTGTAATTAACGGCTCCTCTGGCTGAGGGGCTGATTAACCCATTCTGACCTGAGATCAGATTTTTTTTTAAAAGGTCTTCTACATCCTGACAGTTTTCCATTCTGACCCGAGATCAGATTCTAAAAAATGTCTTCTATGTCAGTCGCTCTTCGATTTTTTTCAAAAATAGCAGACCTATACAAGCTCGTAGCATTGTAGATCTGCTATTTTTCAATAGCTAAAGCATTACATGATGCCAACACCAAAAGGGGTTCCCGCCCAAAATGGTTTAATGCAAGACCAGGCATTGACCACATATGGATTTTTTTACTGCTCACCATTGGAATATTTAATGTACATTTAGGTAAACATGCCTCGTGGTCCTATGGGCCAAACACATGCGGGAAATATCTGAAGACCGCAGCAGCAACACATTATAAGGCTATATATATAATTACTAGAGGGACTTTCGGAGCACAATCTTTAATGGTAAAAAAAAAAACTCTCGTTTAATTTTTTTTGGAATGCCGTTTCTATATTGCAGTAATATAGCTTTGCAGCTGGAGCGGTTTGATGAAGCATCTGGTTTGGTGGACCAGGTAACGTGCAGAGATCGATCAACGTTGTAACGCGAAGGAGACTGCGGATTATTAATAAGAGAACGATATGGCGCAAAGAATGTAACGCTATGGGACATTCTAAGGCCCCGTGCACACATATCAAACACATGTGCTGTGTCTTGTCCGTGTTTTATGGGAGTCATGGGGTTTCCATCAGACAGAGTGGGATAGGTGACGCGTTTTGACGACGTCGTCGCAAAGAACATCCGTCACTGGCATGCAAAGGGTTCTGGGAAATGGAGGCCCAATGCATTTCAATAGCGGCGGTGGCACGCAAGCGGGCGCGTTCCTCCTCCGCTCCGTTGTCGTGATCGCCACTTTAGGTTCTTTTTCAACACTATACGACAAGCGATCACACCATTTTAACGGATTTTCATGAAAAGGAACGATGAAATCAAGGCAGGGGTATGGAGCTCACGATTATTTAATCCAGGCAGTAAAACCGTTAACTAAAAGGTCAAAATAATCTAAAAACGCAAATAACCATGAATCTCAATGATTCTAATTCCAACCAAATATTGTGTATTTTACGGCCCATTGCAATCCCGTTAGAAGTAACCATAGCTTGGGTAGTCAGCGATCCTCCCGGGGGGGGTGTGTTTTGGAAAGTTGCTATGCTATCTATAGCTCAAACAAGATGGAGTCTGTGTCACCTTGAAAAAGAGCTCTGAAGTGCAAATCGCTGGGCATACTGATTTAATGGTTCCAAATGACCCTGCATGGCAAAGTGGTAATAAATACCCTTTGTTTAGCGTTTTTAATTAAAAACAAATTCACAGAATCACAGGTGGTCTGACTCACCCGGATCCTAATTTCATTTGACACTCTCAAGAGTTAAAATATTGTTAAACATCTGCATTACTTCTACACGTCTACACAATTAGAGCATAGAATATATATATATATATTTTTTTTTATACCTGTTATCGCTCATATGGTGCCAACATACAGTAGGAGATACTAGATACTGATAGGTAAATAATGGGTCTCAAAATGAAAAAAGTTGAAAACCACTAGATTCGTACCTTTCTCAGAGAGTGTATATACAAATGTAACCCAACGTATACCCTTTGGTTACATTAGTACACTGTTGGGACTTACAAATGGATAGATTAAACGCAGAGGATCTACTACAGTGCATAGCCCGGTTATTCCTCACTCTTTCCTTTCCTCTCCCTCTCTCTCTCCCTCCACTCCCTACCTTCGTTATTAAGCGTGCTTTAATAATGAACCCAACGGGCGTCCTCTTCATTAGGGAAGCAGCGGAGAGGATGCCAGGCTGACCCTGCCTCTCTCTCTCTCTCTCTCTCTCCACACCGGGGATCTGGCACAGGAATTTTAATAGGAGAGCGACGCAGGCAGGCAGGTCAGCCATCCTGCGAACACTGCTGCGCATGCCAATCCGCTCTAAACCAATGGCCGGCCGGCCAGCACAGCAGCCTGCATCCTGACCAAGCCACCAGCCATGCAGAGAGGTGGAGGAAGAAGTTGATGATGACTATGACGATGAGGAGGAGGAGGAAGAGGGTCAAAGATAGAATTTTTGTGTAGCATATACCAACCACTGTCTGTATACATGCCAATTCTAGGACATTCCCTTGTCGTCGTCACGGCTAACTCTAGCACAGACACTGCTAACTCTAGCACAGACAGTGCTAACTCTAGCACAGACACTGCTAACTCTAGCACAGACACTGCTAACTCTAGCACAGACACTGCTAACTCTAGCACAGACAATGCTAAACTCTAGCACAGACACTGCTAACTCTAGCACAGACACTGCTAACTCTAGCACAGACACAGAGTCCTCAAGGTAATTTTTATACTCAATTGGAGTCGTTATGCCCCAGATCCCCATGCGTATAGTATACCCGTCTGTCTCTGCCAAGCCCCACTGATTGATCTTGGGGAGGTTGTGTTAGACGACAACCACATATCTCCGCTCTGATACACACGTATAGTCGCCAGCCGCTTCCTTTCACCCATGACAGAGTGCAGGGTTTCAACAGGAGAGTATATGCTGCTCCCTGCCAACCTGTAGGAGTCGCTAGTGAGGAATGTAATCCGGTTTGCTGAATTTGCTCTGGACAATCCAGGGTGGGGGGGAGGGGGGGGTGGAGCCAATAGAGCGTCGCAGTCCCTCCCCCTTTCAGAACGACGCCTGGCCCAGGAAATTAATCACAATGCATTTTTTCCCATAGACATTGCAAAAAGTATTTATTTAAAGACCTTTTAAGCGTCGTACGAAGCCAACTCGAGTCGTGACAAATAAAACACAATATTTTGGACAAAACAAATAATTACATAGAAGAAAAACAACAAAAAGTGTTGTAACCTGCCGTTTTTTTCCTACTTTCTAATTCTTTGTTTGGCCCGAAAAATTGCGTTTGTCGTCATGATTTGTCGCGACAAGAGTTGGCTTTGTCCGCGGCGTAAACGTCTTTAAATAAACACTTTCTGAAATGTCTATGAGGAAAATGAACGGAGAATCATTTCCTGGGCCATGGTAGGGGGCGGGACTGCGACGCTCTATAGTGTCTGAAGCCAGTAGGGAATCCTGACTTCCTGAAAGTTCATATAATGGCCTGCTGTGGCGCTGTCATTGGGCCCAAAAAAACCCCATAGCTCCATATAGAGGTCCATGTATTTGGGCCCAACTTCACCTAGACTGTATTACCTTAATAAACATAGTCATGAATACTTTCTGCTTCCAGTCACTAGTTTAAAGTCTAATTTCTCATGTCATAATATTATTTTTGGAAAATTATGGTCCAATTTATTTTAAAAAATGACCATAAAGTAGAGTATGTTCTGAGGGGCGTGGCTACCTTTACAGTCTATTATGTTGACTCGAGCGGGGGGGGAACCACCCCCCGCTCGAGTCAACATAAAAACCACCTCGTTGTCTGGGCCAGCCAATGGCTCAGCTGGGCCCAAACGGATCTAGAAAGATGGCGATTTACAATTCAAGGACAGGCTTCATCTTATACGTCCATATCAGACCCGGAGAACGCTTTGTCCATATTTCTTTACAGTCTATGGGACAATCACACACACACACACACACACACACACACACACAGGCTCACCTCCTACAGAGCCACGGCGCATAAACATTCAACACTGAATTACAATCCTCTTCAAACCCCTTCATCCCTGGTGTCTGCCTGGCCTGCATAGGATGAGATGTTGAGGTCACAGAGGCAGAAGAGGGTGAGAGAGAGGTCACGGGTGTTATGTGACGTCCCGGTGAGACGATCTTGCACTTCTCATATTAATGAAGCCGGTAAAGAGAGGAGGCTCTTCTTTTGCTAATTGCTTCCGCTTGATGATCGGATGGCGTCTAGCTGCTGCGCTGAGAGAAACAATGCAGGCCCGGGCGGGCGGGCACAGCTGCAGTACGGGGGGGGCTTTGGAAGCGACCTGTCTGACTATATAATGCCACCGGCACTGTTGTTCCAGCATAGGAACGGGACCGCGTCCCCCCTATTTCATTGTCCTGTTAAGCAGCCACAAGAGGCTGAAGAGACATAAAAGCCAGTGGGTTTGTTGTAGCGACTCCTACAGCTCCGTTCCCTTTCCCTTAGCCTTCACGGAGCGGACCTGAGGTAATAAAACATTTGCCTCCCCCCTCCCTCCCTCTCTCTCTCTCTCTCTCTCTCTCTCTCTCTCTGCTTCCTCAGAGCCACAGCCATTTTACTACTATATCCTACCCGCCCCCGAGCGGCTCAGGTGATTTGTTGTATATTCAACAGCTGGCTTGGGGGGAGGGGGGAGAGGGGGGAGGGGGGGGACAGTAATTGCTGTGTCGACCTTGATGCAGATATAAGGGATGAAGGAAAAAATATCCCTCCGTCAACTCGACCATTTACATTCCGCGTGACTCTTGCAGGCATGCTCGCTCGTCGCTCAGACATTCTGTAACGTCTGACGTGACAGATCTCCAGCAGTCCTCAATCCCCGCGTTGGTGGTGGTGGTGGTGCCCTCATCCTGGATAGATGGATGTGTGTCGCGGTGCTACTTGAAAGTTGTTTTCTCACTATAAATTGTCCCTTTTTGCCTTGCCTTATTGAGCAAAAAACAAGTTTCGGAAAGTCACGAAAAACTCGAGATGAGCCCGATAACTCCCGAATGTTTTGAGATTGGAACGAAGCAAGATCCAACATTTAATGTTTAAATGAGATCACAGAAGCTGCCTATGAGGAGTCTTGCTGTAATCAAGCCCCGGGGCAAAAGCCATTCTGCCTCTTGACAAAAGACATTATTTCAGAACAACCGGAACTAAGTTGGCAACTTTGGCATGATGACACCAACTCAAACATGGCTCCTATATACACTCACCACTTGAAGAGACAACACACGCGGTGCAGTGGTGTTGATAGGCCTGACAATATTGGCCATTGTACACAGCGCACTGTTCTGAGAGCGTTCCTTCACACAGAGTAATAATAGTAAGAGAGTGGCGACACTATAGCGTTGACCCCATAGAGTATTAAAAGGATAGAGACTAAACTGGCGCGAAGCTCCGCCCCCTCCGCTATTCATGTCAGTGGAAGTTGCTCAGTGGCGTTTTGAAGCACCCGGAAGGCTGCCGGAAGTATCGCTGATTCAGCATTTGGACACCAAATTTTGGTGTCCAAATGCGGAAGTGCAGCTGGGCTTTAACATTGAGCGCTCGGTTGCACGGGGGGTTTCCTCGTCAAGAATCCACGGGTCCGCCTGCAGTCCTTCCTCTTACCACTAGGGACCAGCGCTTCAACATTGGAGTGCCTATAGCTGGCCCCTTGGTTGACCCCCATTGTAACAATGGTATGCGGAAGTGCTCATTCTGTCTCAATGGGATAGTTCCAGCCATAGGAGCAATGTTTGGAACTATAGCCCATAGTGTCGTGTGTCGCTATACTCTCCTACTCTACTACTCTGCCTTCACACAGCCAGTGAGTCTACTGAGGAACTACACAGTATAGGCTTTTCTTTTTAAATGCATTCCTTCAAAATGTCCGGGGGACAGCTCACGGACCATTAAAGCATCAATTATGTATTTACAATGCACGTTCAGTGGTTTGTTTGGAAAGAGTGCACACTCTGAGAGGCGGACGACTTCAAGGAATGTGTATTATTCATATACCGTAACTCAACTCTGCCCTGCACTGCGCTTAGAGCTGGTCCTCCTCGCGACGTACCAGATCAAAGCAAAGGCTATACCGGACTAGGCTGCACTCAACCTGAGCTCTCCTCGCCATGAATTGCCAATGAAATGCCAAAAAAAAAAAAAAAATGTAATTTCACCATTGGAATGCAGAAAAAGTACCGTTTCCTTTAGAGGTGACCAATGAGAAGCAGATTGTATCGTCTTGCAAAGCCGGAACTTGTGTCTGTCACAAATAAAAAGTTCTGACCTGCAAGCCCATTATGTCAACACTATAAAAAGCCGACAGCCGCCCCGTGAGGTGAGCTCTTCTGCCAATTAAATTGACCGAATATTTTTTTTGTAGAACCTATAGCAAAGCAGATATGATGGTTTTTAAGATTAGCCAAGACTTAAGACATTGCATACAGAAGTCAACTAATATAGAGCATATTTGTCTTCGTGCACGCATGACACGCACGTGTGCATTTGTTCTCTTTTTTACTAGTGTTCGACTAATGTTTTTCAGAAGACTAAATAGGACTAAGACACCCAAGGTTTGCTTTAGAAGATCCGGATCAAGGACCAAATATTTGCATTTTGGTCCGTTTGGTGTTCAACACTGGACTTTGTAAAGCGTACCAAATATGTAAACAAAATAATGACACGTGGACATGTTAAGGCAACCAAAAAAGTGAAAAAAAGAAAAGAGGTCCCATCGCAGGCTTCGTCATAACGTTGCGTGGTGGCGGCGGCGGCGCATGCTTAAAATAAACAGATCTACAAGCGTACAACATCGTGTACCATACACCGTACATAGTACCATTCCGTGTCGATAACTTGTAGTCATACTTTTGTGCTAGTGACATGAATGCTTATTGCTTCAGTGAATGACAATACTTACGATTAGTTGACCGGTCCCTTTCACTTCCTCTGTCCCCGTCAATCCTGGGGGAACCTGAACAATCCAAACAAGAGACAGTCAGTCATACTTCGTTAATATTGTGCTAGTGACATGAATGTTTAGAACTTGTAAATCTGTTATTTTTGCGCATGTGAACCTCGTACGCTGCCATTAAATTTGTGCTGCGCCTCGACTGACATATATGCGTCTACTATTAAAATCAGACAGCTAGCTGTCATATAAATAGTGATCCCCGTAAAAAAAAAAGACATGCTTTTAGAACTAATTATTAATGGAGCCTCACAACTGCCGACGCCCGACGGCTATTTTGGCTATCGTCCTGTATTTGGTCCTCTAAAAAGTGTAAAACATGTCCGGTGTGAAAGTGCCCTAAGACCAAGTCAAAATATTGTGGAAAATATTAACACTGCCCTAAACTACAGTATTGCACATGCAATATGGTACTCAGTCCTTTAGTCATTCGTTTCGGGCGACAATCAAGAAAACCTTGCGAAATATTCACGTTCTACAGGAATCTACAGGAGGCACAATAGACCATGTTTCAGAAAAATAAATCACCATTTTTCGTAAACTGTTCCTCTCTGACACAGACGCAAACTGAGCATTCAATTGTACACTTTCCCCAAAACGGTCCGATAAAACCAGTCACGTTCATAAAGTGCTTTTAACAAATAGAATTGTCACAAAATGCCTCAAGCCATTTTGGGCTGGGAACCCCCCTTTTGGTGTTTTAAACATTATGTTGTAATTTAGCTATTGAAAAAATAGCAGATCTACAAGCTCATAGCGCACCACCGAGTGGCGCAAATCTTTAAATATATTATATTCTTCCAAAGTTAATGTTTTTAAAATCGGGTCTAAATGGGTCAAGGAGGATAGAAAAAGGACACCGATAGAAGCAATCAGACGGGGTAGTGAAAACAGTCAACGTAAACAGTAAACGGTAACGTAACGGTAACGTAACAGAAAACACTAAACAGAGCTGGACCAACAGCTGAAATCCCGCAAGACGACACGTTTCTGTATAATATGGTGTGAATTAAGGAGTCGAGTTCTCAGGACGCACACTGAAATGAACAGACCACTTTTTTTTTAGTAGTAGTTTTATATAAGTATAGGAGATGCACTTCCACGAGAACTGGATCACATTAAAAATCCATAAATGCGTCGCTTGTAATTGTCCCGCGCGGTGTGTCGGGCCAACACTCACAAATCCGTTTTGTTTGTCGAGTGTGGGACAAGGCGTCTAACCCATTCTGAACAAGAACACATTTTGGTGTTATAGCATCATGTCGTGCTTTAGCTATTGAAAAATAGCAGATCTACAAGCTCGTAGCGCGCCACTCGGTGGTGCGCTATGAGCTTGTAGATCTGCTATTTTTTGAAAAATCGAAGAACGACTGATATTTTTAGAATCTGATCTCAGGTCAGAATGGGTTCATCAGACCAGTGTGTGTCCAGTGGAAACCTCGTATGAATCTGATCTCAGGTCAGAATGGTCTAATGAAGAGTGCCGTGCCGGGGGTCTTATATAGAGAGCTGCACTCATTTCTTGCACTGCCGGCTCCGCAAATTAAGAATGACGTTCCTTATTTGCCGTTTGTTCGCATAGCAGAATGGTTGATTTAGCTGCAAAGCAAAAACGTGGACACTCGGCTCCTCCCGTTACTTGCAACTAAACGTGTATAGTATGTACGTATTTATAGAGACAAGTCGGAGGGTTTTAAGCTTGGATAAATTAACTATACTTAAACCCATATACACTTAGTTGACCGAGGACGCCCACCCTGGGCTCTATACTTGGTGCCCTATACTTTTCTCACAACGTGGGTCTGCAAGAGGCTATAGGTGTGTGTCTGTCTGTCTGTCTGTCTGTCTGCAGTACCTTTCATTCTGGAGCTAATCATGCAACCCGCTTGACTCTTCAGCAAAGTTCTTACAGTATATGCATGCTGGCCGTAGGCCATAAAAGCCCCCACAAGTGGACTTCTTGGAATATTTTTCCTTTTATTTCATTATGGAAGTCAATGTGGCTGCGTGTGATCATGCAGAAACCTTTGCCCAGATTTGGAGTCATAATATGTCTTGGAGCCCTAAGGGGGTCCCCACGTGATTCTGGAAGTGAGGGGGGCAGGGGGGCGGGGGGACGACGACAATTGGATGACTTTACTGCTGGTTACTGCGAGAGAGAGGTCTATAGCCATCACCAACTCTGGATTCCTGGATCGCTGCAGGCCTCCACAATTTCCTATATCCAACATCAGGTTCTTGAGCTCTGCAGTGTTGTTAGCTATAAGCTTGCACGCCGCAGCACGTCTACATAGTTGGTACGCTTATTTTTCCACTCCTGGCTTTGCCCTGGATTGACTCCCTCCCATATAGGGTCAGTTTACTTGCCTCAAGTTCTGGGTGCCTGACACAGTGTCCGACCTTATAATTATATACCTCGAAAAAGAAAGAGAGCATTAGCTGCGTCAAAAGCGGTGTAAGCTTGTAGATCTGCTATTTTACACAATACTGCAACCAAAAAATGTAATGCCTCGACTCAAAGGGTGGGTGGGACCCAACAGTTAAAACTTTGGTGGGGTCACGGCCTGAAAAGGTTGAAAATAGAGTCATAGATGACCGATATCACACACTGATGAAATCTATATAATTTCCTAGTTCGCTCTAAACTAAATATCTATGCCGTAAAGTGTTGAAAAGTGTAACGTTTGCTTAAAATTAATTTTACGCTCTCAAGAATAAAATTATTGTTAAACACCTGCATTACTTGATTTACAAGAAGTCTACATATTAGAAAACATTGAAGAATTGTTATTTTGAACAACATTTAGCCTGTTATCTCTCCTATATGGCACCACATCAACACAGCGTGGAATTGTGGAACAAAAATCGCATTCTAAAGTTTCGGGGTCGTCTGAGACGCTAAAATGTCATCAAACGGTGGTCCGTATACGTGCCTCAAACGCTGAATGAATAACGGGCCTATATGGATATGAAAAGGGTTGAACTCCACTGTTCTAGAGCGCTATAGTTCACAAGCTGCAGAGGCCCTCTGTAACCCACATTTATCACCCATTAGAGGAGACAATTATCCTGCAATACTCTCGTATAATCACCCTGGCTTGGACCGAGAAAATAAAAAAAAGTGAACAGTGCGAATGCATAAAGCTCGTGAATCATCCCCCTCTATAGCTCTTTGTATAATTACAGGCATGTCTCTGGATGACTGGTCGGCTGGCAGGCGACCTTCTTTTCTAAGGCTTTGAAACAGTACTCCAAACACTTTGATATATCCCTCGCCAGGTGATGTAACCATAATTCGTCTGTTATACAGCCGCACTGAGATCATTGCTTATAGCGAGCCAATTTGCAAGCAGAGTGAGTCCGTGTTTTTGTCCTGCATGCAATTAAGAAGAGGACCAATAGACCTACTGTAGTATTATTAACGATAAAATAACAAATACTGGTGGCTTATGTAATATATATATATATATATATATATATATACAACCTTCTGGGTCTGCGGGGGAAAGGGACGCGACGATACAGCGGTGGTAAGACGCAAAGAAGTGGTGAACAGGTCCTAGCAAGGTGCCAAAAGCAAAGAAATTAAATGAAAACCGAACGGCCAAAGTAATCGACCTATACCGTGGTTCAAATGGTACAGCTTTACCTTCCCCACCACTAAAACTCCTCCAAGGCAAAACGTGCTTTTCTCTTCCCTCGTCATTTCACTTAATTAAAAACGTTCGGCATTTGAGGCTGATTAGTCATCAGCACCTTTGCTGCATCTATAACGTGGGTGTTTATTCATTTAACCCATTCTGACCTGAGATCAGATTCATACGAGGTTTCCACTGGACACACACTGGTCTGATGAACCCATTCTGACCTGAGATCAGATTCTAAAAATGTCAGTCATTCTTCGATTTTTCAAAAATAGCAGACCTACAAGCTCGTAGCGCGCCACTCGGTGGCGCGCTATGAGCTTGTAGATCTGCTATTTTTCAATAGCTAAAGCATAACATGATGCTAACACCAAAATGGGTTCCCGTTCAGAATGGGTTAACCTTGCAGCAAAACCTGTCGGCATCGGCGCAACGGTATGCCATGTTGTTGTGTAAGTCAACTAATGAAACACAGAGAGGGAAGGAAAAACACATCTATCAATCAAACTGTTTTTTTCTCTTCCCTCTTTTTCTTTGATTATTTCTCAAAACAAAGCAAACAATGGAGCTTTCACAAAAAAATGAATAATCATATTTGATTTGAAGTCATATCGGGCCGTCCCCGACAGTCTTTTTTGGTCAACACCTTTGGTCACGCCTGTCATCCGAAGGGCATACAATTAACACAATTAAGTACAGGTGCTGTCAATCTGTCTCGATTGATCATGTGATGACGGCAATGCAGTGGCGTCGTGTCATGACGACAAGGTCTATCCACACTTTTCCTGGGCTGTGTGTGCTCCAGTTCCTGTTGATTTCATTGGATATCATTGGTCATCTGACCAGTTTAATTGGCTTTCATTGGATCAGATCGACAGGAACTGGAGCACACACAGCCCGGGAAAAGTGTGGATACAACCACAGTGAACAGATGACATTTTGTTTGTCACGCCGAAACCCGTCCATCAGTCAGTCAGTCCGTCCGTCACGTCACGCCTCGTGACACGCTCCATATGGGCCATCTCCATATATGGACATCACGACACTGACCTCATCGAAATCCCTGGAAAACCAGACCTAGATCTTTTTTTTCCCCGTCATAGTTTCAAGTCGACAAAATCAACACTGTTGTTCCCCATGCAGGGATATATGCTCAGCAGGTTTTGCGTGACAACACCAGTCTATAGTTCCACAATATCGTCGTTCGGTTGGACGAACGTTCTAGCACGGACAGACCGACGCGACGTCACCATCCGTCGTCAAGAGCCCCGCGGTCGGTCGCACCTAGTGGGGCTACACTTGTAAAGTAGCCCCACTAGCACCGTGTGTGTGAGATAGTCGACGCACACTACTACAGTAAATGCATGTTTACACGTCGTCCGTACTGTAAACAATAAACATGGCAGGCTTTCAGCTGCTGTATACCGTGCAACGGGTCACGAACGTATACACTACACAGTGCATATCTTCACATCACGTGAAGCTATGAATTATTTCTATAGCCAAGCAGCATGTATGTAGGCCACAACGACGATTAACATGATAGACTCACTCCCTCCTCCTGAGTGAAGGAGGGAGTGAAGACCCAACGCACTGGAGAAATCCTCAGGTCCTGGTAAAGTTGACATGAGGGGAGTGTGTGTGTGTGTGTGTGTGTGTGTGTGTGTGTGTGTGTGTGTGTGTGTGTGTTCATAAATATTATAAACGCTTCGATTGAGTCTTATAAACCTGTGGGCTCAAATGTGTTCATATGTTCCCGAAATGTAATCTGTGTGTGGGTGCGTGCGTATGTGTGTGTGTGTGTGTGTGTGTACCCGGAAATATTATTGGGTGGAAGTTTGGCAAGTGCAACTTGATTATTCTGGTGGCGAAAAAAATGAATATAGGACAGCCGAGTGAACCAAGAGGAATGCTATAGCTCTCTCTTGCTCTAGCCATCCGGAAAAGAAAGCGTGCCTTGTGAGCTGACAAGTGTAGGCGCTTGGGGTGCCATGTACCGTGGAGACGCCCCGAGGGCATGACGGAGCGCCGCAGACGTTCTGCCGAGGGCTGAACTTGAACGTGCGGTCTTGAACGCGTGTCACAAAATGCTTTTTCTTTTCCTCCAAGTATTTTCAAGTTAAGAAACGACTGCTGAGACAAACGTCTGTGTGTGTGTGTACCTGCATTTGAGCGCCGTGCGTGCGTGTGCGTTCAACACTTTTATGTTTGCACAGTGACAGAAGCGCATGCACCACCATGTATATAATTTTGTACATGTGCGCTGTGGACATAAAATTATTGGCGGTATACTATTTACACCGCAATTAATTCATAGCGTAAAAAAAAAAATTCCAATTACATTAAACAAATGGGCCATCAAAGTGAACAAATAAAGACACAGCTGCAGATGTGATTGGGGTCAGTGTGCGAGGTTGTCCTCCTCCGGACACGTTCAAAAGATGGAAGCCAGACTACAGTACATTTGAAATGCTGCTCACAAGATAATGCATGAATCCCTAGAGGTGCTCTTAGTCTAGCATGCCTTTTTTAAGGCTATACTTTCAAATCTCCTATGGAAATTACATTGTTGGTGGTGCCCTTTACTTATTGTGTGCATTTTAGAAAAGTTCCACCAAGTTCTCTCTCTCTCTCTCTCTCTCTCTCTCTCTCTCTCATTAGCAGGCAACATTGCAGCACTATCTCCGTTTCTGGCGCCCCCTACTGGTACCCTATAGTCATATACTCGTGCTCATGGCCACAAGGGTATAGCCACATAGGCACAGACATTGCTGGTTGTAGGAGTGGTTGCCACCACTCAAAAACGGAGCCCTGCACTAACGAGCAATATGACTCAAATATCTCATAGTGAAGTTTGTGTGTTCTCTTATATACAAGCAAAGACATTTTATATTACACCGACAGCACAGCCTGCGTGGCGTTGTAGCAATGTCATCGTCGAAACTGTCGTCTAAAACTGATTGATTATTAGATGAATGTCTTTTTTCTTTTGATTTTGTGAAACATTTTGTGTTGTTAACCCATTCTGACCGGGCACCCATTTTGGTGTTGGCATCATGTTATGCTTTAGCTATTGAAAAATAGCAGATCTACAAGCTCATATCGCGCCACCGAGTGGCGCGATACGAGCTTGTAGGTCTGCTATTTTTGAAAATTTCGAAGAACGACTGACATTTTTAGAATCTGATCTCAGGTCAGAATGGGTTAATCAGACCAGTGTGTGTCCAGTGGAAACCTCGTATGAATCTGATCTCAGGTCAGAATGGGTTAATAATGACTTTTAGTGGTCTGGCTGGCAGACTGAAAGAAGTAAAGGAATAACCATTCAAAAGCAAATTTGGGGAAGAATTCAGCAGGTGGCGAACTCAAATATATTAGAATCAGCCGATGAGGAAAAAAAAGACACTATAATAGTGGCCTGAAAAGTTTTGGAACCCCCCTCGGATATTTTCCTCTGAAAACTGTGCAAATTAAACCAAATTGAGTATTACTCAATACTCGACATACTCGTTTGATGCTGCAGATTTCCCCTTCAGAGAGCATCCAGGCCACCTAGTGCATCACTTAATCCCTCTTTGATGACTCCGGCTTCACAGGAACGGCACTGACATTTCGCACTAAGGCCCTCTGCCTTTCCTCCTGCCACGAACGACACAAGCGACATGGACGGAAAACGGAGCAGCCAGCCAGGGGAGAGAGAGAGAGAGAGAGAGAGAGGGGGCTTTCATCTCCAAAACCTCGGGCATAGCGAGGTGGTCTGGTCGGACGAGACAGGCTCTCACAGGAGACTAACAAGTGACAGTCCTGTGGCAGCCATGACGTGTCCTGCTGTCCTGTGTCATTGTCAGACCCTGCATTCATTATTCAAGTCACTCCTCGTCTTCAACCCAAGCCTCATTCATACTTAAGCCATTTTGACCCGAGATCAGATTCTAAGAAGGTCTTCTTCATCCTGACAGTTTTCCATTCTGACCTGAGATCAGATTCTAAAAATGTCTTCTATGTCAGTCGCTCTTCGATTTTTCAAAAATAGCAGATCTACAAGCTCATAGCGCGCCACCGAGTGGCGCGCTATGAGCTTGTAGATCTGCTATTTTTCAGTAGCTAAATTATAACATAATGCTAACGACAAAAGGGGTTCCCGACCAAAATGGGTTAAGTTACACGGCAGTGTCTCGAACCGGAAATAATAATAATTAGACCCATTTCATCCCACAGGGGGAAAACTTCTGGAGACAGTATAGCCAATGACATCGCAGGGAGAGAAAAAAAAAAAGGTATAATTGAGTCTTACTTATACCACAGACAGACAGACAGTCTGTCTTCCCAAAGGAAGACAGACTATATGCACCCACTGCACACAAAATGCGGCGGAAACAGAGCTACACTTCCTAACCACCTGCCGACTATAACAACACATCATGAGACACATACTTGCCCACAGATTACACACACCCAAAGCGAGTTTGAAACTATGACCAACAACAAAACAAGAACTTATGACATGGTCATATAGATGTCAAGCGAAACAGCCACTTTATTATGTTTTTAGTAACGTGTATATGTTTCTGAAATGATGACAGTCATGCTAATGCAATGCAGATGCTTTTGTATTTGCGGCAAATGCACACGAAGACAAGACGGTTGACTTGTGAGCTCGTCTGTTGCGCGACACCGGTGTTGAATTAAGCATACATCAGGCATTAGTCTCCATGTCGTCTCCTTACTTAAACATACTACTGCTCTGTTGTTTTGTAATGTCTTTTTTGAGTGGTGCAACCACTCCAAGGAACAGCAATGTCCGTGTTGTTCACCTATGTATGTGACGTTCACCTATGTATGTATGTGACGTTCACCTATGTATGTGCACCAGTATGACTATTAGTACCAGTAGGGGCGCTGTTGTGCCAAACAGAGAGATAGATAGTGCTGTACTGTTGCCTGCCAATGAGAAAGAGAAAGAGAAAAAGAGAGAGAGAGAAATAGAGAGAGAGAGAGATGTTTCGCCATTTTGAGGACAGTAAAGTACAATAGTAAAGTACATCACGGCGTCATGGTGTGACAATACCGTCCAAGTTATTAGTTTAAAATGCATCCAGCATATCGCTAATATTATTTTTACCGATTCTTGGTGTCTCCCGTCACCTCACGGCAACGCTTCGTGACGATCTTTAGCCGTGTTTTTTTCTCCGAATTGAACCTCAGATTGAGGTGATCATAGGAGCTCAATAAAAACAAAAACCTGCAACCTCGCGGTACTGCAACAGCTCTTCTGATGAAAGCGAAAGTATCCAGCGGCTGCCCCCGGAAATGATTGAGCGTTACTTTCCGGTTCACCACATCAGCTGGTGGCTCTTCAAGATGACAGGCTTACGGCTGAAAAGCTCTATATGGTGGCAGAGAAGCGACTGAACTTGACCTTAAACCTGGCGGGGAATTACTTAAGTTAAGACACAAGAGAGCTGGTAATCAATTCTGTGAAAATCATACCCTAACCCCATTGTAAATTGGAATATTGACAATTGTGCTATTGAGATCATTATTGCGACACCTTTTCAGTCTTGTGATATACGCATGAATTCATTAAATTAATTAAGTGTATTTTGAGTTTCATAGGTTGAAAAAAGCGACAGAAATAAACCAAACTAAAACACGGTTTGCTTCCGAGTGCGCCACAGTGATCCGTTCACCGTGTGTGTGAATGCAATCGTCTCCCTGCTCCCCGCTTGTTTTCTTTTGTAGCGACATATAGGCCACTGTAATTGTTTTCTTAGCGCTCCATTTCCTCGACTGACTCGCCCCGTTGTCGGTTCACAATGGTTCACGTCTCGCGCTCGTGACCTTGCACATTGTACGTCACTCTGGATAAGAGCATCTGCTAAATGCCTCGGTTGTAAAAAAAAAAAAAAAGTAAGGTCTGACTTTGAACAGGTTTAAGAAGGAGGAATTGTCGAGGTCGAAACAAAAGTGACTCAACCTTCACGTATATACAGTATACCGGGACAATATATCCTGGCTTATTTTTATCACGGAAAAACTACTTCTCATGTTGGGTCTCCTAGGCAGTGACGGCTCAACCACCCAGTTTTCTGAAAAAGCTATGTTTCTATACGTCAGTCACTTTGATTTTTCAAAAATAGCAGACCTACAAGCTCGTAGCGCGCCACTCGGTGGCGCGCTATGAGCTTGTAGATCTGCTATTTTTAAATAGCTAAAGCATAGCATAATGCTAACACCTAAAATGGGTTAAGAAACCGTTGGGACGTCCAAAAGCACTATAGCAGGTGCCGGTGACCTATACATGGATACGGTTTCCGACGGAAGCTACAGGTGTAATACCAATTTGAAATGGTCTCCCACAGCTGGGCACTGCAGCTATAGGCTGCCACTATAACTTCCATCGCTAATCCGGGGGCCTGTTCGCGGGGGGCCTCCAGGGTCCTTGAGGAGGTTCCAGGGGGTTAGAAAATTAACCTTTGTTTGAGCTGCAAATTCAGTACTACACAATGGAACGAATGAGTGTATTTTGGTATGCTTTTATTTCACTCTACACAAATCTATTCACCCAAAAAATAGCCAATCTACAAGCTCACAATGAGTTGCAACACAGAAACATAGAAGCGAACAGGTCTGTAACTCAGAGCTGGCTAAACTGGGGGATGGAACGGAAACCGTATACCGTGGGCACAGCTAATATGGTATTCGCTTCGCGTTTGAGTAAATGGTGACGCCCCCCTGAGTAAATGGCGCGCTGTGACTGGCCAGTCGCTGTGATTGACAGCCTACACCTAAACCTAACCTCAACCTCAGTAAAACTATACCTAAACCTAACCCTAACCTCAGTAAAACTATACCTAAACCTAACCTTAACCTCAGTAAAACTATACCTGAACCTAACCCTAACCTCAGTAAAACTATACCTAAACCTAACCTCAGTAAAACTATACCTAAACCTAACCTTAACCTCAGTAAAACTATACCTAACCCCAACCTTAACCTCAGTAAAACTATACCTAAACCTAACCCTAACCTTAACCTCAGTAAAACTATACCTAAACCCAACCCTAACCTGAACCTCAGTAAAACTATACCTAAACCTAACCCTAACCTTAACCTCAGTAAAACTATACCTAAACCTAACCCTAACCTTAACCTCACCCTAACCTTAACCTCAGTAAAACTATACCTAAACCTAACCTTAACCTCAGTAAAACTATACCTAAACCTAACCTTAACCTCAGTAAAACTATACCTAAACCTAACCTCAGTAAACTATACCTAAACCTAACCTCAGTAAAACTAACGCAGTGGCTGGGGGGGCGTTTCCAAGAACCCGAATGCGAAGCGAATACCATATTAGCGTGGGCAGAGAACAGACGCAGCTAGGTGGCTGCACCGACACTTTGTCCGTCCCGCGGGGACTTCCGTATTTAGTGTGGCGCCGTGTAAAAATAGAGCACTTGCGTGGAAAAAAAAGGGACGAAAAAAAAAGATTAACTCGCAGAGCTTACGCACTACCCTGCCAGCACCCTGGCGCGCCGCTCGGTGTAGCCGGGGTTCCATTGATTTATATAGTGGAAGCGTTGCGGACTCCCGCGTGACTCCGCTCCGCTCTGTGCCAATTCCATCCCCAGTGTTAGCCCGGGCCGTGCAAGACTAGCCCATTCTGACCTGAGATCAGATTCTAAAAATGTCAAGTCGTTCTTCGACTTTTCAAAAATAGCAGACCTACAAGCTCGTAAGCGTGCCACTCGGTGGCACGCTATGAGCTTGTAGATCTGCTAGTTTTCAACAGCTAAAGCATGACATGATGCTAACACCAAAACGGGTTCCCGTTCAGAATGGGCTAGAGTGTAAATGGAAACAAATTGAACCTCCGTCCATTCGGTTCTGTACGCTCGGTGTAGATTGGGAGATGGGGGGGGAGAAATCACATCAAAACGAGGTTGTGAATCACTGCTCTTTACTGCTCACATTTGCAACAGTGCAGAAATCACACTTATTGACCTTCAATGTACCGTAACCAGACATAGCCAGAGTTAAGCTGCTGACCACAACATGCTCTGGGAACTGTACAGTACAGTACATCTATAGCTACTACAGATACGCTTCAGGACGCATGAATCTTATACAGTCAACGACCCATAACTCCTTTTTCATTTTCTAGGGTTTCAGAAACATGTTGCCTTTCTGAAATAATAAAAAAAAAGGGCTGGAGCCCGTTAGTTATACCCCCTGCAGAGTCCACGCCACTCAAAGTGACTGTGCGGTTGAGGGGATCGGAGCACAACAAGATGTTATGAAAAACCTCAACAGCTGTTGGCCCCTGCCAGACAGCTATCGATTCTGCCCTGCGGGGGGGGCAGATCAAAGGAACATTTATGAACGTGCGGGGTGCGAGAAATTATACAATAGCGATGCCTTAAAAAACCCTCTATTGATTGGCACGGGCGCGCAGAGAACTGTTAAGTAGCCCACCAGTCTGTTCTCTCTCTCTCTCACTCTCTATCTCTCTCTCTCTCTCTCTCTCTCATTATTGCTGCAGTGGATATTCTTTTTGAGCGGTGCCTCCGCTCCATTACGCAGCTATGCGTGTCCGTGAACACGGAAAGCTCTAACATGGTAACTGTCATTTCTCGACCGTTTCAGATGCGGGAAAGCTCGCTGGAACTGAGTCGCCCCCCGCCCCCCTTGGGGACGTTCCTGGGGGGTCTTAGATGTTCCGGGGACCCCCACACGGTATAAATCTGTCATTTCTCGACCATTTCGGACGCGGGGCGGCTCGCCGGAAACCGTGCCAGCCCCCCTGGTCAGCGCACAGTACACTACAATACAATACAGAGCACAGTACAGCAACTATAAATGTATAGTTGCACCGCTCAGTTCACACAGGTGTGATTTTAGCTGTGTGCGTGTGTGTGTGTGTGTGTGTGTGTGTGTGTGTGCACGCGCACGTGTGTGTTGTGTATGTCAATAAGTAGCCATTTTAAAGTGTTTTTAAAACTGTTTAAGCGCCAGTGGGCGGGGCACCAATTTAGGCTCCGAGTGCCCATTATAAAGTAAGAAAGAATTTGTAATTCTATTATGCATGTAATGTGCATGTCATCACCTGTACAACAGATTAGAGGAATTTTCAAAATATGGATGAAAATATTGGCCTCGTTACGTCCTTGGCACCCATTACAAAGATGGCAATATTTCAGGATCACGTCCATGGCTACCAAGGGTTAAGAGTTAAGTTGCATTTCCTGCTGTGTCATTGTGAAATGTTTAATTAAGGATCATCAAGTCTCTCTCTCTCCCCCCCCCTCTCTCTCTCTCTCTCTCCCCCTTATCCCCCCCTCCCCCCCTCTCTCTTCTCCTCCCCTCCCCTCTCCTCCCCTCTCCCTCTCTCCCCCCCTCTCTTCTCCTCCCCTCCCCTCTCCTCTCCCCGCCCCTCTCCCTCTCTCTCCCCCTCTCTCTTCTCCTCCCCTCCCCTCTCCTCTCCTCCCCTCTCCCTCTCTCCCCCCCTCTCCCTCTCTCTCCCCCTCTCTCTTCTCTTCTCCTCCCCTCCCCTCTCCCTCTCCCTCTCCCTCTCCCCTCCCCCCCCTCCCCTTCCCCTCCCCCCCTCTCCCTGTCTCTCTCTGCTAGAGTAGATAGGACAGGACAGAGTATAAGGAGTATAGTACACGGCGCGCTACAACAGTCAGCCATTAACCTGCAGCCAGGCAGCTCAATCCTGTCCATTAAAGTGAATTAGGGCCCAGATGCAGCATATAGATGTACTGTATCTCACACACACACACACACACACACACACTCCCAGCTCTGTGCTGTGTGCGTCAACAAGCGAGGTGACATTTCCGATCTCGGCAGTAAAGATTGCCGGGTATGGAGCCTAGTAGCGGCTCATATGGAAATGGAAGAGTGGAAACCGCTATGTGTGAGAAATGCAGGAGATTTGACTTAAATGTAAATAAGTCTGCGTGGAGGAATAAATTCACACGCACACACACACACACACACACACACACACACACACACAGGGAAGTGCTGCTGGAAAACTGCGGCACACACAAAGGGTATATCACAAAAGATGGAGCGGGATAGAGAGAAGCGGAGAGAGAGATAAAGGAAGAGATAGAGAGAGATTGAGCGAGATACTGTAAATAGAGATGGGGAGAGAGAGAGAGAGAGAGAGCACTGTGGATATAGAAACCAGATCAAAGGTGTGTTATAGCGCATACTGTATATTACATTGTGTGTGTGCATATTATGCACACACACACGCACAACGCACAGAGTGTGCAAAGCTCAATTGTTATATGACCATGTGCCTATATACAGTATAAGCTTTCACGTACTGTATAGCCAGCATGACACACTGTTTCACATCGACGGCGTGCAACCATCGCGGTGAAAAGCTGTCAACGTAGTCAGCAAAAAATCAAGTTGCCCCCCCGGTGAGGTTACGGGTATAGGACGCGTGAATGTCAGCTATATAACCGAGACAAGCGCAACGCATTGCAGGCTCGTACTGTATATATACACGTCAGGCCGCATCGCCGCGCGGGACACATCGAGTGAGCTTGTAGATCAGCTATATTCCATCCGCGTCGGACACACGGGTATTCAGGACGGGAACACCTTTTTGGTGTTTTAAGCATTACGTTATACTTTCTCTATTGGAAAAAACGCAGAACTACAAGCTCATATAGCGCGGCTATACCGATCTGCTATTTTTCAAAAATTGTGAAAATGTGGTGCAAATCTTTGAATATATATTCTTTCAGAGGGAACGTTTTTAACTCAAATATTTGCTTCTGGGGGGGGGGGGGGGGGGGGGTCCCTGGAACAGCATTTTTTTCAGATGGGGGTCCGCGGCCAAATACAGATGATGCTGGGGGTCCTTGACATGAAAAAGGTTGAGCACCGCACCGACATAGAAACATTGGTTTTTCAGAAAACTGTTTTTAGGATTTAGAAGCAATTTTATTAGAATCGGCCTGGGATATACGACTATATGTATGTATATGAATCATGTTGAACACAAGTCTAATATTCTTGACGTGCATGCAGGTCTCTACAGTAACTTTATGATTTAATAGTAGTATTTTCTGTCAAATCCAGCATTTTCACCACAAGCCACAGCCCTGACATTTTACTAAATGAATATACTTGGGATATATACGGTATGCAGTATAACTCCATTTGTGATTAATTGACAGCTCACACCGTGGAACCCTTTGCACGGAAGTTGCACAGCTTGTATATGTGTCTGTAGCTGTATGATGATAAAATAACCCGTTTACATACAGCGTATTCCTATTTTGCAGTTCTGTGGGGCGAAAATGTTGGGAGCCAGAAAGACATGCGCTCACTGATGAACCTGGGGGAGCATATTGAACGTGGATGCGCTCTCCGTCAGCGCCGGTGTGTTGAAGTGTCTTGGAAGAATTTGCGCTGCTGTTCAGTGTTGTTTTTGAGACGAAAAGTGTTCGTCGACACCCTTTTTTCACTGACGAAGACTACATGGAAACTAAAGGAAAACTAAGCTACGATGACTAAAACTAAGACTAAATGTATTGACAATTTCGTCAACAGATAAAAACTAGACTAAAATTAGGAAGTTAGGAAGGTACTAGTGGACAAGACATCCGGTATAACTCATTTCACACTTGGTTGCATGCTGAAAATAGCCGATCTACAAGCTCACAACGCATCGCGCTGCAATGCGTTGTGAGCTTGTAGATTGGCTATTTTCAGCGAGTGTAAAATCAGTCATTACGACGGCATCAAGGCCCGACAAAATTAGTTTTAGTCAACTAAATCAACTAGATTTAGTCGACTAAAATCGTATGACATATAGTCGACTAAAACTAGACTAAACACCAAAACATTCCAAGTGACTAAAATGTGACTAAAACTAAATTAAAACTATTCAAGAGACTATACGACTAAAACCTAAAAAATCAAAATGTGCTGCCAAAAAGAACACTGCTGCTGTTAACCCATTCTGACCTGAGATCAGATTCATACGAGGTTTCCACTGGACACACACTGGTCTGATTAACCCATTCTGACCTGAGATCAGTTTCTAAAAATGTCAGTCGTTATTCGATTTTTTTTCAAAAATAGCAGACCTACAAGCTCGTAGCGCGCCACTCGGTGGCGCGCTATGAGCTTGTAGATATGCTATTTTTTAATAGCTAAAGCATAACATGATGCTAACACCAAGTGTTATCCAAACCATCTAAAATCAGTGGTTTTCAACCAGTGGTCCGGGGACCACCACCAGTGGATCCCTGAGGGGGTTCCAGGTGGTCCCCCCCATGTGCTAAATGATGGAGAGAGTATAACCAATTGGACCCTTAAAGATCTTTAACTCTTGAGAGCGTAAAAAAAGGAAACCAAATGGGTTTCATTTTACACTCTCAAGAGTTAAATTATTAAACATCTGGCATTACTTAATTTATAGGAAGTCTACACAATTCTACGTGTGCCGTGTTATCTCTCCTAATCGTACAAACATCAATACGGCATGGAATTGCCTTGTCCAACGACATCAAAATATTAAAATGTTGGGTCTGCGAGGCTACCATCAAATGGTGGCCCGTGGCTGAAATAACCCAATAAATTATGGGTTGAAAACCACTGATTTCCACTGTTTTCAACCCTTTTCATATCGAGGCCCATAATTTATTCGGAGGCACGGACCGCACCGTTTGATGAGAATTAGCCTCTCAAGACACTAAACTAAAAGAATATTTTGTTATCGTTGGATAACCGTATTGATGTGGTATAGTAGGAGAGATAATTGTGTGTAGACTTCTTGTAAGCTTCTTGTAAACGCTGGTGGTCCCCCGGACCGCTGGTTTAACCCATTCTGACCCGAGATCAGATTCATACGAGGTTTCCACTGGACACACACTGGTCTGATTGACCCATTCTGACCTGAGATCAGATTCTAAAATGTCAGTCGTTCTTCGATTTTTCAAAAATAGCAGACCTACAAGCTCGTAGCGCGCCACTCGGTGGCGCGCTATGAGCTTGTAGATGTGCTATTTTTCAATAGCTAAAGCATAACATGATGCTAACACCAAAATGGGTTCCCGTTCAGAATGGGTTAAAACCACTGATCTAAATGCAAGACAAGATTGCCCATCTGGCACTTGGCTCTTAAAACGTACACGCTCAGTTTCACATTAATGGCAGCACAGTAACAGGTCCAGGCCTACATCATCCTTCAGTGATTTTCACCTTTTAAAATGTTATCTCTGGCCACCCCCCATCTATACGCCGTTAAAATCCTCAGTTTTTAATGTTATCTCTCGAGACATCTGGTTCATAAATATAATGTGCTTTTATTCTAATGCGTCGCAGTAGTACACTGGACAGCATCTTATTGCCATTATGGTACCTGCCTCTGTCTCTATAGCAGAGACTGATATGATGTGATGAACACAATGTTTCACACAACACAAGGTAGACCCATTCTGTTCATTAACCGAGTGAACGGGTGAATGAGTGATTAATGAGAGAATAAACGATTCAATACTGCAGAGAGAGAGAGAGAGAGAGAGAGAGAGAGAGAGAGAGAGAGAGAGAGAGAGCCTATTAGCTTTCCTGCCTGTGAAAGCCAAGGTAGCAAGGTATGGCACTGCCTCCCTCTGGCACTGCAGGGAAACACACACACACTCGTGCGCGCACACACACACACACACACACACACACACACACACACACACACACGCAGAGTGTGTGTGAAAGACCTCCCCGCTTCGGAATATTAACGGATGCCTTCAGAAGACAGCAACGTTTCCCCATTTAATGCGTATACCAGTAAATCACCCCATAGTAACCTTAAGGAAGTGATTCTCCAAAAGTTTAATTTCAAGGACTCCCAGTTTAATGTGCATAATGAGGCCACAGACCCATGCATTTGAGGCGATGTTTTAAAGTGGTGCATGCAACCACTTCCTTAAGTGACTATGTGGGTGGCTGGCTGGCTGGCTGGCTGGCTGGGTGCGTCTGAGCACGAAAACAGCATGGTTGTTTTTCACCACCTGTGCACAACCTAACACACACACACACACATATAGTGTATATATGGTGATTTGGGGTGTGCCAGTACAGTACAGTACAGTACAGTACAGTACAGGGACCCCCACATTGTAACTCTGTCATTACTCAACCGTTTCGGACGCGGGGCAGCTCGCCGGAATCGGGCCGGCACTGCGTTGAAAGAACTCGTTTAGAAACATGTCATCATCGCAACATCTCCCGAAGCCAACGACTGCCCGCTTCGAGAGCTTGTAGATCGGCTATTTTCGTCCAAAAGTGCCCTCTTATGGAATATCAGCCCCCCGACTGCAAAAATAGCGGATCTACAAGCTGCGACCCGTTGTGAGTTTGTAGATTCGCTATTTTAGTCCAAAAAGTGGCCTTTTTTTTACGGAACTTCATCCCCTGCCTCTGTTAACACTCTCTGCACGTCCCTGTATCAGCCTGTTAGCCATGAGCCCCTGGGACTCCTTCAAGGACACCTGCGGGGTGTCCCTACACCACCACAGGAAACACTGCCTTATTATAGGAAATTATGACAGATTCCCGATATTATGCAGAGGACCACAATGGAAACAAACCCAGGCCCTATAGGGGGCTTCGCCCAACGCCTGTTCATAAAGTATTCAATCAAACAACAAATATACTCTTTTTCCAGGAGTCCGTTTTCACTATACTGAATGACCATACTCAATGAGATGATCAGTACACACATTAAATGTATAGAATTTAGCCGTCGGTGAAAATAATCTGCATATTAATTCTGTGTTTTTATATAGCCGATATGGCCGATGTTCCGATACGCTACCGATCACATCGCGCATCCCTCTATGCCTTAATAGTCCTCAAAAGTTCGTATGGAAATGGCGAGGACACGCGTTCATTTCATACGTGACAGACGGTGGCACCGCATATAGAACAAACAGGCTGGTAGAATGAGGAGGAGAGTAAAAGAGAGAGAGAGAGAGAGAGAGAGAGAGAGAGAGAGAGAGAGAGAGATATATAGGGGGAGAGAGAGAGAGAGAAAAAAAAACCACGCACTTCCGAGAACACATTTGCTCCGATGATCAATGTGCAATTTCTGGGCGCGTCAGGGATACTGCGACTCTCTCCGATCCACCTCAACATAATCAATGAGGTGTTTAAACGGTGCTTCACCGGAGAAGCGTTAACCCATTCTGACCTGAGATCAGATTCATACGAGGTTTCCACTGGACACACACTGGTCTGATTAACCCATTCTGACCTGAGATCAGATTCTAAAAATGTCAGTCGTTCTTCGATTAAAAAAAAATAGCAGACCTACAAGCTCGTAGCGCGCCACTCGGTGGCGCGCTATGAGCTTGTAGATCTGCTATTTTTCAATAGCTAAAGCATAACATGATGCTAACACAAAAATGGGTTCCCGTTCAGAATGGGTTAATGGCTAGGAGCATGATTCCCACGCACGGGGGGTGGGGAGGGGGGGGTTGTTTGAATAGAGGTCTAAAAAGAACAACAAATCCTTAAAATAGCATATAGCATTTTGCAGAGCGATCCTAGTATATAACAATGGCCACATCGTTTGGGCATTCTCTGTGGCCCCGTGCCTGCTCGCCTTCGATAACAACAGCGTGCCAGAACCCCGGGAAACGCACACGGCACGCGTGCGCGCCTCTAACGTGACTCCCCTCCCCCACTAGCTCTCTTTCCCTTCTATCTCTCTCTCTCTCTCTCTCTCTCTCTCTCTCTAGGTGACACTCTCCGTCTCCCTGTGGTCCCACGGTCCGAGAGCACCGCCGTGCTGCAGGGAGACGGTTGTCACGGTTACCTCTGATGGGCGCCCAGCGACCATCTGCCATGGTCCAAAGAGACATCTCCTCTCACTGCTGTAATTACACCTCACTGGGAGTCAGCTGTGTGTGTGTGTGTGTGTGTGTGTGTGCGCGTGTGCGCGTGCGTGTGTGTGTGTGTGTGCGTGTGTGTGCGTGCGCGTCCTTTCTGCTGACCAACAGATACGTCAACAGCAGGTGAGACAGAAGTCAGCGTGTGACCTCAAACACAGAGGTGCACATTACACATTCTTGTACACACGGCACACGCCTCGGCTGACCCAATTATTACAGCAGTGTCCTCCGCGCACACACACACACACACGCGCGCACACAGGCTTTATTTACAGTATACGGTACAGAACATCGACACACTGAAGCCTGCTGACTTTGGAAAAACACTGTGGACTCCTGGGGGTGTAAAAAGACAACTTTGGCACATTTTCACAAGTGAGGAGATCAATGATATGTGGTAAAAAAAAGAAAAGAAAAGAAAAGAAAGTCATCATTTCACGCCATCGGGTGTACGTTCAATATCAAGGCAGGTATGCGCATGCATGAAGTGAATAGCAGATTGAGTGGCAAATCGTGAATTTAACGTTGTTTTAAGTCATTTAATGCAATCAAATATGAGTTCTCCGTTTGGATGTATGGGCTATCAAGGCCAGAAAGTAGTTTTTTGCCACTCAGTATACTAGGCATTCCCACATAGGTCTGTAGGTCTGCTATTTTTTTTAAATGTGTCACAAATCTTTGAATATAATATTCTTTCAGAAGACTTTTTTATTTATTTGGAAGTCAGGCCTAAATGGCCTAATGTACAAAAGTATCAGCGTCAGAATGTACTTATAAAGTATAGCAAAGGTTGAAAGTACTCATTATGCAGACATGCATTCCATTTCGAGTTTCCAAACGTATACAAATCTGTTTCAAATGGCCAACACGTAGATAGGGGCTGAAGCGGTTTAATGTATGTTTTGTAACGGCAATGAAAATCTAATAATGTGCATCTGAGGTGACAAGAACGAACGCCTCCTAGATTTCCCCCCGAAGCACAGAATGCAGGTATATATAGCGGAGCCGAGCTCAAAATCAAGCACTGAATTGAAGACATATTTATCCAAAGCTCTTTATACATCCACTTTGTATAACCCCTCGCCAACGTTCCCGATGCGATTGTGTGCAACAACAGGGCACCTTTTTCCCCGTCCATGGCCTTCAGTGTGCCAACGGGTGAATGTAACGCACATTGTATAAAGAGCTTTGGATAATGGCGCTACAGTAGAAAATGCACCATTCACCATTTTTTAACACCGGGTGGAAAGACTCTGCTCTTATGTGTGCAGCTGGGAGCACTACTGTATCTATGACCCTATATGCAACGCATGATAAATAAGACAATGTAAAACTGTGGCATAAACCGGTCGATACATGCATGCTCTGTAAGGATATAACAGCAGGCAAGAGGTGGGTGTACAGGCTTTAGTTTCCAGACATACTATTGATCCGAAAACCTCAATCCCTAACCTAGAAGCATAACCGCAAGCACGGGAGCAGCACGGTCCATCGCATTTTCGCATTGCATGTCCCCCGCGCTTCGGATCTGCGTGTGCCGTGTGTGCACCCCCAAGAGGTTGGGGACGGTATGGCAGAGATGATTGCCAATACAAAACGGACATGACGGAGCTGTCCGTTTAGACTTTAGAGAGACCCGTAGTGATTTAAAACGTGATCGGATGATCGAATGCAGACTCCATGCTCGTTATACCCGTTACAACTGTTGGTATACGACTAGAATCAATAAATCACAATTATTTGTATAATATTAGTGCTTTTGACATTGGAATAAATAAATAAACAAACGCACACACAGTGGCCCGATCTGTTCATTGGACTTCTTTTTCTTTCAGACATTTTTTTTGGCTTTTTGCCTTTTTGGCTTTTATGATAGATTACAGTATAGTCCGACAGGAATGGGTGTCCAGACGGCTGCTGGAATACTTCTACATCAATCCGGAATAACACTTTTAACACATTCTGACCCGAGATCAGATTCATACGAGGTTTCCACTGGACACACACTGGTCTGATGAACCCATTCTGACCTGAGATCAGATTCTATAAAAATGTCAGTCGTTCTTCGCCAAAACACCAAAATGGGTTCCCGTTCAGAATGGGTTAAATAGTATGCTTAGCATTATCTACATAACATACTGTATGTGAACAAGAAACCAACATACATCTGCATAAGAGAAATAAGCAACTGATCCAGGGGGAAAAAAATGAGTGCTATACTTTGCTTATTTTGCCGTTGTCCTTAGACTATAGGGTTCACGTTATTTGCTACTGATCTTTAGGGATTCGGGGAAAAATCCTGAATGCTAAATTGCAATTATACTGTAAATTGAGTTTGCCGTAAAGAGCGCGATGCTTCATTTAACTCCTTAATCTATTACATTTATTTTTGTTTGTTTCCTTTATACTGTCAGTGGGAAAAGAAGGCAGTTCTTAAGTAAGTGAAATCTTGCTCCAGTCAAATTAGATTAGTTTAGCATCGTTTTGTGTGTCATTTAACCCATTCTGGACGGGAACCCCCTTTTGGTGTTTTAACTAAGCATTATGTTATACTTTAGCTATTGACAAATAGCAGATCTACAAGCATCACCGAGTGAAATCGTGAAAATATTTATTTCAGAAAACTGGAGGATCTATTTTTTAAATGTAGAGTTCAGTCCTAAATGGATTAACCCATACACATTATGTAATGCTTTAGCTATTGAAAAATAGCAGATCTACAAGCTCATAGCGCGCCACCGAGTGGCGCGCTACGAGCTTGTAGGTCTGCTATTTTTGAAAGAATCGTGAAAAGTGACATGAGAGTGTGTGAGAACGACTGACATAGAAAAACTGCTTTTTCAAGAAAACAGTCAGGATACTTGTATAGAAGACATTTTTTTAATCGTTCCCGGGTCAGAACGGGTTAAAAAGGAAATGTCACCAAAACAGACTCAGTCACGGTGACAGTGCGACACCACCTGTGACGGCCACAGAAAGGCTCTGCCGTCCCCTGTATCCCACAGGGGAGTATGCGTCTCCATTCTGACTGGGGACGGTTGTGTGTGCCTCGCGGCTCCATCCCTTCAAGCATCAGCGACACATACTGAAGGGGCTGAGTCCACTGGACACCTTGGTACAAGGGATCAGACACCGTATCCCCATGGGGACAGTTACCAAGGGCAACATGCTTATAGGTCAGTCTCAGGCGTTAGTATATAGCCAAGACGTGCAGGGAGTTTGGAGAATGTTATATTGTAGCAGAAAAAAAGCCACTTGCTTTGCTGCATTTTTATTGTTAAACTGCGGATGAGGAGGGGGTTAAAAAACGCAATTAAGACCCAAATGTGGTTTAAATTGCTCTGTGATCCAATTAAAAGTGAAGCCCTGCAGATAGCAGCCTGCTTCTAATGAGGTAAAAAAATTGCGAGTTAAACTTGCGTGGCGTTGACTGTTCCTCACTTAACGCCACATAAACAACGCTTCCTCCTCGTTGCCTCTTTATTATTTTGTCTCCTATGGGCAAGCACTAGCTCTGAAAGCCCCCTCGAAAATAAATATGTGTATTTGGAGTTATTATCGCTTTCTAATTTAGTGTAATGAAAGCGCTGGCCTGGCACTGGCGGATGAGCCTTTTTAATTTGAACGTCGGACGCAGGCCTGCATATTAATGACCTCATTTGCATAAATCATGTCACTCCACTCGGGATTCCAATTAAACCCTTGATTAATTGCTCGGCTGACCCGTTAAATAGAATCCTTTAAGTAGTTCAACAGGGATATAAGGCCTGTTGACACACACACATATGCACACGCACGCACGCGCACACACATGCACACACACACGGCGCACATGCACACACAAATTTACACAATTTAGATTTGGGTAAATGCACTTAAGCAGAGGCCTCTCCATGAACATCCTCAAACGTTTTAGCACGAGACCCAAAACTGGAACTTGGAAGTCTCCCTGGGACCCAAACTAGTGAAAATAGCCGATATACAAGACTTTTTTTGCTATTTGAAAAAGAAAAATGAATAAATAAAGTGAGGCTCTGTATAGACTCAGATCTGTGTAAAATCAGATATCTTTTTCACAGCAAGCTTTCCTTCGCCAGGCATCGAAATTATGGAATTATTTTATAAAAACCCTTTCGAGTAGGTTTTTAACTGTGATTATTTTTGGAAATTCTATGAAACACTTTTGAAATAATACATGTCTACTTGTATATTTGTCTCATTATTATCCGTTCTGCTAAAAGGTAAAACTCAAAAAAAGTAATCATTGTGACGGTATAGGTCGCAGTTTACTATGAAAACCTGCATTTCCTGTCAGTCGCATCGTGACATCACGCCTCCATAATATGGTCACGCCTCATGACATCACGCCTAGGCGACACGTCAACGCCAATCGTCTCAATACAAACCCTGGATATATAGCCATACATCACCTTACTGTATAGATCTGCATAATTTGGAGCCGGCCAGCAACTCTATATACATTCGCTTCTCGCCCCCCTCAGGGCGTCTTACTGGTATAATGCATTTTACGTTATGATTTATAGCCATTGAAAAATAGCAGTTCTAAAACGGGTAGTCCCAATACTTCATTCTGATTGGCTGGTTACCGTCACGTGACCGGTGTAAATTTCACCGATAACCCACTCCTTCAATCACTTTGTATCAAACTGCAGCCTTGTAGCTGAACTGGGGAAGGGGAGCGCTTCATTGCCTTACAAACACATGCCGTGCGGGCGTCTAAGCACCGCCCGGCTCATATGACTGTGAATGTGTGGCTCCAGGCAGCCCCGTAAATACATCAAGCGCTATTCTCCCGTCACATATAGCTACTTGCGGAGCAAAACAAGGAAGTGTCGTGGCTCTGGCTTGCTCGCTCTGGTGGCGCAAAGCGTAGATACTTTTGTGAATGTAATAGTTTTATTAGGTTAATATTGCTATAATGTTTGTAACCGTTTTAGAAAAGCAATAAGCCACTCGAGGCCCCAGCTTACCGGGTATTTTACACTGGCTGCAGGGTAGAAGCCCCTCGGCTGCGCCTCGGGACTGCCTACGCCCCCAGCCAGTGTAAAATACCCGGTAACCTGAGACCTCTCGTGGCTTATTGCTTAAATCTACAAGCTCATAGCGCGCCACCGAGTGGCGCGCTACGAGCTTGTAGGTCTGCTATTTTTGAAGAATCGTGAAAAGTGACTTGAAAAATAAAGGGGTATTCACTCACAGCCCATATACACATGTATAGCCGTGACACACACACACATATGGGTCAACGTTTGGGACTCTACAGAGTGTCACCATTCACTCACCCACCCACTCACTCACTCACCACCCACCGCTGTCAGATGGACTTTACTCTTCCATTTAGCAGACACAGATCATCAGAGTCTCCAATAACAGATGGAGGTCAGCACATGTGCACTAGGCCGACGGGAGGAGGCGTTCTGCTGGCACAAGCACCAGTAGTTCGTGAGACAGACAGAGAGAGAGAGAGAGAGAGAGAGAGAGAGAGAGAGAGAGAGAGAGAGAGAGAGAGAGAGAGAGACAGTGTAGTTTTTGTCGACTAAAACTAAGACGAAAAAAGTCCGTCGACTACCTTTTTTCCACTGACGAAAACTAAATGGAAACTAAATGAAACTAAGCTATGATGACTAAAACCAATACTGACAATTTCGTCGGCAGATAAAAACTAGACTAAAATGTTAGGAAGGGACTATAGTGGACAAGAGATCCAGTATAAGTCATTTTACACTTGGTTGCATGCTGAAAATAGCAGATCTACAAGCTCAGCTACAGCTCACGTTGTCAGCTTGTAGATCTGCTATTTTCAGCATAATGTAAAATCTGCCATTATACGACGGCATCAAGGCCCCGCCAAAATGCATTTCAGTCGACTAAATCGACTGTAGATTTAGTCGACTAAAATCTTATGGCATTTAGTCGACTGAAACTAGACTAGCAGTAAAACATTCCGGGTGACATAAAATGTGACAAAAACTAAATTAACACTATTCCAAAGACTGACTGAAAACTAAAATAGAAACTCGCTGCCAAAAACAACACTGGAGAGAGAGAGAGAGAGAGGTTAGACTTCAGACAATGAAATCACGTGCAGGCTTTATTTCAGCAAACCGTCAAACAAAAACAATATGGCATTTGGGAGTCTAAACAAAACAACCAATTCATCACACAGACACGCGCACACTGCATTATGCATGTGTGAGAACACACACACACACACACACACACGCATTTATCACACATGACGTGTGACCACCTACACAGTTGCATATCTCTCTCTCCCTCTCTCTCTCTGTGTGTCTCTCTCTATCTCTCTCTCCCCCTCTCCTATTTAGCCTGCGGCAGAGCTAACCTTCAGCCTTGTTGGGGCTACCCCGGCTATTGACCAGCGTTTTACCGATCAGCGGTACCTGCTGGGAGGGGGGGGGGGGGTCAGAGGGGCTGCTGCTTCTATCTACTAAATCTAAAAGCAAGGCCCGGAGACGCGGCAGTCAGCAACACAGCAACATGTTGGCCCTGAATGAATGGATCACAGGGCAGATGGTGGTATTAAATCTGCCGTTTATGAATGCGAGGACAACACAGGGGTCAACTATATATACACTCAAGAATACCAAAGGGATTTTCACTTCAAATTAAACACCGCCAATCTTAAACTGTTGTTCTTCATGGACCACATGCAGCAATGTGATCCGACACAGCAAAATATAGATGGGAATTGTTCACATGGGCACTTTTTGCAGCAGAGCAAAAAACATGCGGAAATAGTGCCAGTGTGTGAAATAGACACTCATGCTTTCTAAGGTGTGATTTGGGGCCCTAAAAAGGATGAATACAAAATGAAAATCAACATCCTAATACTGTCTCCAATAATATGATAGGGAGGGGGGTGAAATTATATAATATAATATGACCCCCCCCCCAGCCAAAAAACACTTGAAATAGACACTCATGCTTTCTACGGTGTGATTTTGGGCCCTAAGGATGTGATTAGTGCCTGAAAAAAAGAGTTTAAAGACTGCGTTCAAACAGGGAGAGAAATCGGGGAAAACACAGAGAGGGGCGGATGCAGGCTTTGCCAAGCAAGGGCTGTCGTAAAAACCTAGAACTATTACGCCAGCAGCAAGAATCAATATTGTGATTTATTTACTACGTCAATTACACCAACAACAGTCAAAGGGTCTATCTACAGCATACATGGGCAACTGGGGGCCCGGGGGCCACATGCGGCCCTCACCATCATGTAATGCGGCCCTCAGGTTAATATCCGAACATTGATATATTATTGATTTCAGCTAATTACTAGTATTAAAATGTTATTGTCTAGTTTTTTTTTCAAGTCCAATGTATTTGTATTTCATTCATAAAGTTAACATAACTATAACTAAATGCATTTGAAATATTTAAAAAAAATAACTTCCGGATTCCAATTAAAAAATGGCAGGGTAGGGTAGGGTAGCGTAGGTAGGTAGGTAGGGAGGGGCAGTTGTGACGGGTGCCCCAGACAAACAAGTCAAAGGCACCGCTCACTTCACACAAGTGTAAAACATTTTCCCGTTTTATTTAATGTTTGTCTTTAGTTCAAAGTTTGTTTAGTAAACGCATTGACAATGAATGGAACATTTACGCCATAATGTGTCGTTTACGTCATATTGTCTCTTTATTGTTAATGGCGTTTAATGTTTGTGTTGGCACCGTTTGTTTTACATCACCTAATCAACATGACTGAGTTAGACTTTAATATATTAGCGCCCCTCACTTCACACGGGTGTGATTTTTATTATTTATATTTCCTTCTTTATCGTAGGCATGCTTTTATCATGTCGGCGTCGTCGGGTTGTTATTGTTGGTTGTCATGACTGCCAGTTCCCACCTGATGTCGTGTGTGAGCTCCGACTGCTCCAGACCGTTCTGAATAACTGCTAGCTTACATAATGTCTTGAGGCTAGGTCTGAAGTCTAAGACATACAGGTTATCAGGGGTGGTGTCTCCAAAGAGGAAGATACGATCTCCCACCATGCATGCAGCAGCATATCTTGCACATATCGGACCCGGACCTTTCCCTTGGGCATATCGGACCCGGACCTTTCCCTTGGGCTCAACCTTCTTCCAGGAGAAGGTCTCTGGACTGAATTTCCACACATCATTATTGTTCCAGCCACCAACTATGTACAGCTCTCCATTGTAGGTAAATGCTGAACGATAGAACCATCCTTCTGGATGAGGCTGTGGAGATGGTGTGCTCAGCCAGAGGTTGGTCTCTGTGTCAAACACTCTGAGGGGGTACTGATTCCCCCCGAATACAAACATCTTCGTCCCGATGATGGTGGCAGAGTGAAAGCATGTAGCAGTAGGTTGAGTTCCTCTGGTGTTAATTAAAGTCCAGACCATTGTGCTGGTGTCCAACTTGTACATGTCAGTAGTCCATCTAGTCAGCTTGGTGAGTCCTCCATGGATAAACATGACCTTCTCCAACACACAGGCTGAGTGGTGCATCCTCTCCTCTGGAACAGTGCCAGAAACCCTGGGTTTGAACCATCTGTAGGCGTCAACACCAAATGCATAAAGCACATTGCAGTAAGGGAGCCCTCCCCAGATGTAGACTATATCTTCAACCAACACAGCTGTGTGGCCACAGCGCCTGGATGGAACCTCTAGGTGGCGTCCTCCTCCACTTCCTGGGCTCAGCTTCCTCCAGCATAAAGACACTGTGTTGAAGACGTGAACATCAATGGGATCACTGTCTCCTCCAAAGCAGTACAGCTTGTCCTGCAGCACCACAGCTGCATGGTGACATCTCTCTGCTCCTCCTTTCAGACGGGCGGACCAGCGGATCATTCTAACATAAGGTTGTTTTTGCCTCTCTGTCCCACAACGCAGTTCTGTCTCTCCGTCTCTGTCCCAGAATGCAGTTCTGTCAACCACACGCCATCTCTTATATCTCTACAGTCGTACAAACGTCATGTGACGCCTCTGGCCAATCCGTGAAGCCGGTGTGTTGCGTCAGCCAGACATACAGTAGTCTATCTGTGTCCGTCACATAGTTTTGACAAAAGTCCCCCTCCCTCCCCAACTGGCTTCGCTCCCCCAAAACATGGGCAGTTGTGCTCATCGGCCAAACCAGTTGCACCAGTGGATTTTAAGCCCTACACTCAACGGTGGTGCAGTGTTGTTTTTGGCAGCAGATTTTAGTTTTAGTCATAGTTTTAGTCTAGTTTTAGTCGACTAAATATCGTGAGATTTTAGTCGACTAAAATGTAATTTGGCGGGCCTTGATGCCGTCGAAAGGCCTGGTTTTACACTTGCTGAAAAATAGCAAATCTACAAGTTCACACTGCGTCGCGCTAGATCGGCTATTTTCAGCATGCAACGGAGTGTAAAATGACTTATAAATACTTGTCCACTAGTCCCTTCCTAACGTTTTAGTCTAGTTTTTATCTGTTGACGAAATCGTCCGTATATTTAGTCTTAGTTTTAGTCATCATAGCTTAGTTTCCATTTAGTTTTCGTCACTGGAAAAAGGTAGTCGACGAACATTTTTCGTTTTAGTCGACGAAAACAACACTGCGGCGGTGGACAAATATACTCTACTCCTATGCCAAAGATTATCCCAGTTTTATGAACCATATATAGTTTCAACTCCGTGTCCAGGAAGTGAGGCGCTATAATGGAGACTTGATGACTGCCTCCGGGCAGAAACAAAGCAGTTACAGTATACTGTACTTCTCACCTTGTATAGGCCAAGGTTCTCAATCTCAAATGCAATGAAATCTGGGATCGGCTTCTGGCCTCAGAGTACAAAAGCCCCATTGTTACATTTAATTAGGCTACAATTCTTGATCTAAACAATATGGAGAGCAGCTGTAAATGCTTTCAACGGAGTTTCGGACTGATAAAGTATATAGCGTCAGCATGTGTGGGGATGTGTTGAACTTAGGGCTGGGACCCGACTGCATTCAATTCCAGAACAGTGGGATTTATTTTTTATAGAAAGCATCCCTCTGTTGAGTTTATCAATAGCAACATTTTAGTTAATAGGTTTAATAGTTTAATAGTTAAACCGTTTTATCTGGTCGAGTGTGGGTTGGACTTGGGACGTGGGTCCAAGTCCAAATATTAGCCCCATATGGAACCTCACTCTGCTATAATGTATAGCTGTACACATCGGAGAGAGAGGTTCCATGTGGGACTGGACTTGCGTTGACATCCACGCTTGCTGCTTCAGTATGTTTTGCATCGGGGCAGCGTCGCGCTGTCAGCACGAAGCCGTCAGATAGCATGGAAGCTATAACGTTGGTGCTGCTCCGTATGGAAACTTTCCCTCCACCGTTGCACACATGTATACGATAGCTTTTAAATCTAACTGAGCGATATAAGCAGCTTCTGGTGAATGGTGGTTTGTTCTTAACCCTCTTATTACCAGCCTTAAATCACATCTTTTTGTGGCTTAGGCCAGATTTGGCGACTTTTTGAATGACAATAGAAATATGTGCGATATGAGCACAATGTCACCAAATATCTATATATTTCTCTAGCATGTTCCATCGTTTACTTATAGCACTTATAGCAAAAATGAAGCATTTTAGTTCACTGAAACCAAGGTGTATTAAAATGCTTATTAATAAATAATGGTAAATGCTAGAAAGAAGATTTTTATATCATTGTAAACTACAGACTTGCAGCTTCAAAATGAGACAATCTGTGACATTGTGGTCACATCTCACATTTTTAGATTGCCATTAGATTGCTGGCCAACGCCAGCCAATTCTGGCGAAAGCCCCATTTCTTAATTCATAATTTTTATGCAAAAATAAACGTCTGCGTTAAAATACAATCACACCATCTTTTAAAGGCATTTCCAAGTAGTACCCCACGATTTACACCAGATGGCGGGAACGTACCATTATGCTGAAAATCTCTTTAAAGTGTAAACTGGTATAACACTTCCGGTTCAAAACGACGTAAACAACCAATGAAAGATTGTCCCCTACAAGATAGCCTCACTCTCTCGGAATGCTAGGCTAACAATAGCTTCATCATAAGTTAGTCTAAAATCACCCAAATCAAGCCCAGAAAGTCCCAAAATATCAGATTTTTTGCCGCGATTCACATAGAGACGGCGCGCGTGCACGATAGTGCACGATCGCGCGGATTTCGGCCGGTTTTTAGTAGATTACATAAAAATAAAAAATAAAATGCAAAAAAAATCGGAAAAAAATGATAATTTTATTAATTTTCTTTGGAATTATTGTCTACCACGTCCACAACGTCCTTGGCCTTGAGGGATTTGTTGATACCACGTCAAAAAACACGTCGTTGGCCATAAGCGGGTTAAGAGTAGCCTATAACTCTATGGGTTTGTTGTTGCCTGACTGACGGCACCACCACGCAATGCAGCCAGGCTGGTGGTGGTGGTGCGCCGGTATTTTTGGTCCAGCCGCCTTAAACTCATCCCGTGAGAAACGTTCCGCGGGGGGAAAACACGAGTGCGATTAAATGCGTAATTCCTTTTTAACGCGATAATGTTTCTGTAATTAATTGATGGTAATTAACGAGTTAAAGTTCCGGCCCTAGTTGAACTAGATAAGATAAGATGGGACTGCAGTCCCAGTAGGTATAGGACAGCATTTAAGATACAGTTACAGGGTAAGAGAAGAACTGAACTAAAATCTAAACCCACAGAGTATCTAACACGCGAAATGAATATTGCAAATATGGTACAATAAACGAACCACGGCTCGGTATGTCTGTACGTTGGGATTTTGGGCCGATTTTAACATGTACGCATGGCGAAATCAAGGTACAAAAATATGTTTAAAAACTCTAGATTTAGCCTAATTCATCATACCTCGTCTTAACGTCTTTGGTAACCTGTGCATTATTAAATAAAACTTGGCTAATCGTCCGTGGCGTCCCACCTGCAGTTAAGACAGCTCTGCCAGTCAATCAATTGATCTGATGTTATACCGTTGATGTTAACCGTTCATTATCGCGTTAACGGCGCAATTAATTGCGTTAAAATATTTAACGCAATGCAGTGTTCCCCCTAACGTGCGCCCGGCTCAGGAACGTCGGTCGCATAACAAATCTCTGTAGCACACGTCATGATTGCTAGCTGCTTCAACACCAGAGATAGTCACACACACACACAGACAAACACGCCTCCTCCAGTCTTCCTCCTCCCTCCTCCGCACGCACGCACACACGCACACTACTAGTGTGTAGCTATCAGGCTCAGCCGCAGCGCGCTGCAAGAATCACGCACAACATGTTTTATAGTATAGCGTCGGGTTCCGTCGCAACTTGTGGACAGTTTGAAAATGCGTGTCCTACTGTACGTTACATTAAGCCATTAACGTTGGTCCGGCTGGTTTCGTTTTGTCCAACGCGGTTACGTGAATCGGCATGGCCGCGCCTGCAGTAGGCTATTACAAAAACAAACACATGGTAGGCTACTTTTGTGTCGCACATGGAAAGCGACTGAAAACGACCATGGATATAAAGACACTCCCCCTGTGCTGCTGTGCAGCGGAGACAATGCACAACCCCAAAGACGAACTAAAACACTGACTGAAGCTGATCATTCACGACTCTCTCCGGAGTCCTGTATAGTCCAGCAATGAAGGAGAGACAATCTCGTCTCTCTCTAGACCACTTTGCACTCTACAATGCCATTCTAGCCCTAAAACCTAAAATTATATGTTATTCAATATATTACTTTAGCGCAAAATATATAGGCTTTTCTAAACCAAGCTCCGTTTCAAAAATGTGCCATGTTATTGTATTTTGTGAATTAAGTATAGTCTACAGTTTAATAACCCAATGATCCTCAGCCATTTTTATTTCAAGGACACCCAATACAAATTAAAGTGATAGAAATGAGCCTATAGGCCATTTCATTATGATTTTCGTCTATGGACTCCCCAGTCTACATGCAAAAGCCAGTGTTCATTTAACTCAAAGTGTAGACTAGTATAGGCCTACAAATGCTCACATCACATCATGCATTAGAAAACAAAAAAACATTAAAAAACAAATGTATATATCCGCTTTGTCATTTATATTTCCATTTCCACAACAATAAAACATGGCATATTTTGGACATAGTTCGAATGGTGATTAATCATGATTAATTCATTTTGAAGCTGTGATTAATCTGATTAAGATGTGTATTCATTTGACAGCCCTAACAAAATATATATATATATATATATATATATATATATATATATATAAATATATATATCTCTCTCTCTCCACCCAATACTGTCAACTCAGCATCTCTCTGCTCACCCGCTGTCTGTCACTGACTCTCAGGTCACACAAATGCCCTCTGGCAGCCACACACACCAGCAGGGAGGGGCGCACGTGTGTGTGTGTGTGTGTGTGTGTGTGTGTGTGTGTGTGTGCGTGTGTGTGCGTGTGTGTGCGTGTGTGCAGTACCTGCTGATGTTAGCTGAGCCAGACACACTCACACTCACTCTCTCTGATAGATAGGCCACCTGTGTGTGTGTGTGTGTGTGTGTGTGTGTGTGTGTGTGTGTGTGTGTGTGTGTGTGTGCGCGCGCGTGCGTGCGTAGCGAGAATACAACAGATCCACAAGCATGCATATACACAAACAGTCGTGACTGAGATTAGCTGAGTGGGCACTGGGCAGTATTATACATAGATACTAGCGGTATATATATATATATATAAGAAAGGCTAGATGGCTCACCCGCGCTCTGGCCAATGGAGAGCGACGTCGCTACGTGGCGGCCATCTTACCTCAGGGCAGCATAACGTCGTGTCTATGGGGCATGTACTTTTTAAATAACAATAACTTTGGTTTGTTATAAGTGTCAGAGACGTCCGCATACTTACATGCCTTTATACGACGTTCATATAAAAACAAATCATAGATGGATCTATATACTGGATCATATAGCCACCTTGACAACGTTTGTAATAAACCAACCCGTTTGTAAATCAGTCAAGATTTGAGGGAGTTATGACCGTTTTTGTTTGAGCCTCCATAGAACATACTGTACTGTAAGCCCCTCAGCAAGATGGCCGCCGCTGGGTGAACTATACGTCAGAGACTCCGCCTTGAGCAACCTAGCCTTTATATATGTCTATGGTATTATACACACACACACGAGATGCTGTAGTAACACAGTAGGCAGACTTGTCCATTCGCACGCACATGCGAGTGTGTGTGTGTGTGTGTGGGGGGGGGGGTGGTGGCTATTGATTATGGAAGCAAGTATCCATGCACTGCCAGTACGTGTGTAAATTCAACTCTACGCGTGTACAAATGTGACCGACTGGACGTCCACTTGGTTACATGACATCAATAAATAATGATTGTGTAGCTCAAGAGCCCTTAAAGCGCACACACGCGCGCACGCACACACACACACACACACACACACACACACACACACACACACACACACACACACACACACACACACACACACACACACACACACACACACACACACACACACACACACACACACACACACACACACACACAGAGTTCATTTCCATGTCCATCGGTGTGTGGGTTCCATTACATTTGGCTTAGCGTCGTCATGACAGCAGACAGCTGCCTCGGAACGGCGTCCGACAGACATCGCTCAAAGTGCCTCGCTTCCACGGCAGTGTTGATTTCGAGACACTAAATGTCATTTTACACTTGGTTGCGTGCTGACAACAGCAGATCGGTGTGTAAAAGTCATTACGACGGCATCAAGGCCCGCCAAAATACATTTTAGTCGACTAAATCAACTGTAGATTGTGTCGACAAAAATCTTATGATATTTAGTCGACTAAAACTAGACTAAACACTAAAACATTCCAGGTGACTAAAATCATTTTTTTCTGTCAAAATCAACACCGCTTCCATGTGACTCATTATGAGATTCTCTCTCCACACACACACACACACACACACTGGTTGATGTTTCTCCAGCGGAAGACTTCAGAGATCATCCGTCTCTAAATGAAACAAACATGTGGCTTCGAGAAATGGAGCAGAGGGAAAAGAAGTGCATGGGGATGCTGCACTTGGAACTGGGCCAGAATGACTTTGGGGAAGGAAGTCGACACCAGTGCCATGTTGGAGGAACCGCGTTCTGGTTCTGAGAATGGAATAAATGCACCGAGCAGGATAAGAGAACGCACGTGTGGCCGTGCACGTGTGGCCGTGCATGTGTGGCCGTGCACGTGTGGCCGCGCATGTGTGGCCGCCAATCCACACACAAGGGTGAAACCATGCAGACACTATATGATTCCTTATGACAGTGGTTCCCAAAGTGGGGTCCGGGGACCCCCAGGGGTCCTTGAGGGAGTTCCAGGGGGTCCCCCCCAGCCAAATGATAATTAGGAACCAAATGGACCCTTATGGATCTGTAACTCAGAGAATGTACATTTAGTACACTCTCAGAGTTACATTAACTTTGATTTTACAATATACATTGGGGGTCCCAGAGATAGAAATGCCATTAAATGGGGTTCCATAGCAAAATTCAGGTCAAACCCATGGGGGTCCTTGAAATGAAAATCGGTGAAAATCATCAAAGCCAGAGCCGTTAAAATCTTCTCTTATGGGGCTTCCCTGGCATATATCTTTTCAAATGGGGGTCCGCGGCGGGCCAATGAGTGTCAATTTGGGGGTCCTTGACATGAAAAAGTTTGGGAACCCACTGCCTTATGATATTATAGTTGCATTGCTTCTTAGACGCAGTAAAAAAAAAAGGGACTCTAGCCGAGTTCAAATGGGATTTGAATTAACCCCCCCCCAACATCGCTAAGTACTGTAGTACTGTAACTCACGCAAGTATACACATACTGTACGTATGGCCTTAAGAGATTAACAATAAAATTAAACTAGTTTAATTTTGGGGCATTTTAAACACTTCATTGAGCATGACCTGACATAACTGAGTGGATTAGGCTTGTGCGTGCGCGTGCGTGCGTACGTCCATGCGTGGGTGTGCGTGCATGCGTTGACAGCATCTGGGCCAGAAGCTCTGCTGAATGATGGGGCTTATTTTTTTTATTTTGAGCAGAAAGAGAGAGAGAGAGAGAGAGAGAGCGCGAGAGCAGAATGTATGAGATGGGGGGGAAAGTTATTTGCATGCCTGAAATTTGTAAATAAAACTGTCCAAGCCAGAAATCCTGGACATGACATCCTTTCTGAGTCGTACATCTCAGAGAAAAGCCGCAGTTATTTCTCTCTGACTTGAGCGCTAAGCTCCTCCTATACGACACAACAAGCAGTATACAAAGGAAGAGGGGAAGTCCAAAGGTCAGTCACCGCTGCAAAAGCAAAACAACAGCGTGCAGACCGGTTGATTTCTCCAATACCTTTTATTTGGGCAGTCCCTCCTCAAGTGCCCAGCGGGCGTTATTATTCTCTCTGTGTGTGTCGAGCACAGACGAGCCTTTCTACCGTCTACTGACTTGTCTTTACCTATAAGTATAGTATATACACTCTCTATTGAAAATGTCAGCAATTGACAGTCATCTCTCTCTCTCTCTCTCTCTCTCTCTCTCTCTCTCTCTCTCTCTCTCTCTCTCTCTCTCTCTCTCTCTCTCTCTCTCTCTCTCTCTCTCTCTCTCTCTCTCTCTCTCTCTCTCTCCTCTCTCTCTCTCTCTCTCTCTCTCTTCTCCTCTCTCTCTCTCCTCTCTCTCTCTCTCTCTCTCTCTCTCATTAGTTTCTGGCACAACAGCGCCACTTTTGCCCCTACTGGTACTCATAGTCACATAGGTTAGGACGGACATTGCTGTTCCTTGGAGTGGTTGCACCACTCAAAAAAAATTGGCGTGAAAAGGCGATCTTGGCTGTAAAGGGAGTTTTAATTTAATTGACTAGAATTTCGCCCCCCTTCGGGGGGCTCAATCCTAGTGTCGTTGCAGCGCAATATGGGAAGAAGGAAATTGCGGGAATTGACAGACTCCACTTCATGTTTCAGCTGTGGTTTTAAACTCAGTAGTGTGCCCTGCACACAGCGCACACTCGCAATTGCAGCTGGAGGGCGACGCGACACACACACACACACACACACACACACACACACACACACACACACACACACACACACACACACACACACACACACACACACACACACACACACACACACACACACACAGAGCGATGTGTGGATAAATCACTGAGATTTGGGAAATGTGTTCAGAAGTACAAACGATTAAGCACGCACAGGCAAATGTCAGAAGCATCTGTTTCGGTTTCCAAACAGGAAGTTGTAAATGTGCTTATTAGACGGAGGCAGCGTGATGCTGGCATCTATTGTGATGCCAGCATCACCACATTTCACATAGAAATATAAGCACCCATTTACTCGCTTAGCGGAGACTTGTGGGGTGGTAGAGGACATCTCCCCGGACGCGTGGGTATGTCCAGATAGTTGCCTCGTGGAGGCCTCTTTGTCCAGTGTCCATTCTGGGTCTGGAAACGGCACTTTTTTGAGTGTTGACCCCAATAGAAGGTCTGCTGCTCTGAATTTTACACCTCTCCCGCTTAGCGGAGACTGTGGGGTGGTAGAGGACATCTCCCCGGACGCGTGGGTATGTCCAGATAGTTGCCTCGCGGAGCCGTCTTTTGTCCAGTGTCCAGTCTGGGTCCGGAAACGGTAATTTATTTTGCATTGACCCCAGTAGAAGCTCTGCTGCTCTGAATTTTAACACCTCTCTCGCTTAGCGGAGACTGTGGGGTGGTAGAGGACATCTCCCCGGACGCGTGGGTATGTCCAGATAGTTGCCTCGCGGAGGCCTCTTTGTCCAGTGTCCATTCTGGGTCTGGAAACGGCACTTTTTTGAGTGTTGACCCCAATAGAAGGTCTGCTGCTCTGAATTTTACACCTCTCCCGCTTAGCGGAGACTGTGGGGTGGTAGAGGACATCTCCCCGGACGCGTGGGTATGTCCAGATAGTTGCCTCGCGGAGGCCTCTTTGTCCAGTGTCCATTCTGGGTTCCGGAAACGGTACATTTTTTTGCATTGACCCCAGTAGAAGCTCTGCTGCTGTGAATTTTACACCTCTCCCGCTTAGCGGAGACTGTGGGGTGGTAGAGGACATCTTCCCAAGACGCGTGGGTATGTCCAGATAGTTGCCTGGCGGAGCCGTCTTTTGTCCAGTGTCCACTTTATAAAGTCCATGCACTCCAGTGAATAGCATTTATCCATTTAGATAACTTTTTTATGTTATTTAATTACTTATTTTTACACAGAAACATAATGTGTGTCTTTACAATAACTGTAATGTAATAATAATACTAATAATGTAATGTAAAAATTATTTAATTAACGAATTAAATAATCTTATTTTTATTCTGAAAGCAACCGGATGTCTTAAAATCTGCTAGCTGTCAGACCGGAAGTTCTAAATTTGCTCATAAGACGGAGCCTTAGACGGAGCCAACTCGCAGGCAGTGCGAGAGGCTGGTTACAGGATTCTATAGGTCAGCCGTTTTGGTGTGACACACACGGCTTTCCACATTTAGCTTCATACTGGGTGAAAGTGTCCTTCCAAAAATTATTATTTCGCTCGAAATTCTTATTCACAATGACATCGAGTTGAGGTGTTTGTGTTTTAGGGTAATTGTTGCATAAGCGCTATTTCGGCACTATTTCTCCCTCCCCTCCCCTGTGTCTGAAGCAGCTAGCATGGAAGCTATATGGATTATGGAAGCTTTCCCTCCGATTGCACACAACCATGCCGTTATCCACGCGTCCATCCGATTTGCTTTTAATGTAAATGTCCCATCCACTGAGCAAATAGCGATATAAGCGCCTTATTCATTCATTCGATTCATTTGGGTTGTGGGGCTGTGCAGTGCTGTGGGCAGCCTTTCTGACGGAGGCTCGGAGCTGCTGCTGCTGACGCTGTTCGAGTCGCATGGAGCAGTATAGAGTAGGCGTGGCGCAGCATTAGAAGGGCGCAGCAAATGCACGACATTGAGGGGTAGAAACCATCCCGGTCGCGTGGTTCATCTAACGCGTGTGTCACTGTGAAGGACTGGCCCCAATAAGTGAACGTAGTTGGCGTAGTAGACGCCAACATGACGATTCTGACGTAGGCTGGTGATGTTGAGCAACAATGGCGTGGTTGACAAAAGTAATATTTATTCAGTAATTAAGACATTTCTTTCAATGAAATGTAGCCTATATGTATTCTGGGAGTGTGCCGAATTTATTTTGCATATAGAGATGTGTGGTGAAAGTGTGGTTGGGTCGGAGAAAGCTGTTGGATAAACGGCCATGTGCTTATGTACCCCTGTCTATTAGGGTAGCAGGATTATTATGATTATTATTATTAGTATTGTTATTGTGATTATTACATGGACTATTGTTGTGATGTGAGCTTGTGGCTGACTCACTATCTAGAAAATAAAAACATGGCACTTCATTTAAAATAGGTTACAGACCCCTGTTATATGCGCTTGTTTTGGGATTCTTTTTAAAGACCTATTTACTTGTTTCTATGAGACATGGCAACGCCAACAGCGCAGCGAAAGGCATCCACGTCTTTCTCTTGTGAAATGCTGAGATTAGAAACGACCATAATTATTTCATTTCTCAACCTTAAAAAAAAAATAAAGACATCTCCATAATCCTTGGGAAGTGTGTGTAGCAAAAGTAGTCGGCATTGTCATGGTTGAAAGTATTCATGCAACACTGACGCTGTAAGCTGTGTGATGCTAACGCGCTAACACCGTTAGCATGGTCTGTGTTGGTCAAAGGAAAAAGGATAGATATGAAACTACTGGCCAAAGTGTCATACAAAACACAACACCTAAAATCGGAATGTGATGGTGACCTATTGAGCACAAACAGACAATCATGATTTGCTTGCTGGACCTATAATTAATTTATGTGCATTACATTTCCACCTCGCACATATAAATGAAAAGCAAGATGGATGCTAACGCGCTAACACCGTTAGCATGTTCTGTGTTGGTCGGAAAAAGGATAGATATGAAACTACTGGCCCAAATAAATGTCATAGAAAACACAACACCTAAAATCGGAATGTGATGGTGACCTATTGAGCACAAACAGACAATCATGATTTGCTTGCTGGACCTATAATTAATTTATGTGCATTACATTTCAACCTCGCACATATAAATCAAGCCACAGTGCAGTCAGAGAGTAGTTCACAGGTCACACACAGGAGCAGTGAAAGGGGGAGGGGCCTTCGGATGGCAGTGTAGAGTAGGCACGACATTGAGGGGTAGAAACCATCCCGGTCGCGTGGTTGATCTAACGCGTGTGTCACTGTGAAGGACTGGCCCCATTAAGTGAACGTAGTTGGCGTAGTAGACGCCAACATGACGATTCTGACGTAGGCTGTTGAGGTTGAGCAAGAATAGCGTGTTTCAGAAAAGTAATATTTAAACAGTAAAGAAGACATTTTTGGCGAATGCAATGTAGTCTATGTCTTTTGTGGGAGTGTGCAGGTTTTATTTTGCATAGAGAGATGTGTGGTGGAAGTGTGGCTTGGTCGGAGATAGAGCACGAATGAACGGCCAGGTGCTCATGCACCCCTGTCTATTAGGGTAGCAGGATAATGTAAAATATTTTTTTTAAATAATAAAAGTACTGTATTGCTTTTCACTGCAGATAATGAAGATCATGAAATAAATCAAATAATAATAATAATGGCTATTGCCGGGCCCGACAAAACTCCTGAATATTTTGTATTCACCTCTGTAAGCCCCCCCATTATCCCTGTGTGCATGTTTGTTTGGTACAGTACTATTTTGGAGTAGTCACCACATAATTTAGCAAAGGACATGATTTATGTCTTTCAGATGCAACAGATGTGTGTTCTGTGGACATAAATCACCACGTTACCGTGCAGCAGCTGTAGGTCATCTAGCCTTTAAAGGAAGCAGCTTAGTGATTCATATTAAGTCAACACACTTTTATCATTACTATGCTACCATACATTTCTGCCACACACACACTATAGCGCCCCTTAGTTCCCGTTTCTAACCACGCATATGAAAAGAAAACAGCTTCCCTCAGCAGTGATACAATAATATAAGCACAAAAGGCCTGAATTAATGATCTTCAGTCAGTACTACTTAAAGGTTTCCTACCTTTAAGACACCAGGGTCTACATTTATCAATTCAACATAGTATAGGGAGACCACCCCCGAGTGGCGCGCTAAGAGCTTGTAGGTCTGCTATTTTACAAAAATTCAACCACTGACATAGAAACATGGCTTTTTCAGAAAACTGTCAGGATGTAGAAGACATTTTTATATAATCTGATCTCAGGTCAGAATGGGTTAAGCTCCATGCAACACAAATCAGCTTCAGAACCATTCATCCATCTAGTTACAAATAATACTAAAAATAGGCCCATTCCTTCAGAACACTGTACTCGTAGACACTCTACTGTTAACCCATTCTGACCCGAGATCAGATTCATACGAGGTTTCCACTGGACAACACACTGGTCTTGATTAACCCATTCTGACCTGAGATCAGATTCTAAAAAATGTCAGTCGTTCTTCGATTTTTCAAAAATAGCAGACCTACAAGCTCGTATCGCGCCACTCGGTGGCGCGATATGAGCTTGTAGATCTGCTATTTTTCAATAGCTAAAGCATAACATGATGCTGACACCAAAATGGGTTCCCGTTCAGAATGGGTTAACTACCCTGAGGGCAGGGCGCAAGTCCTTGCCCTCAATCCTCCTCTGATGGGACTTGACCCCCTACACCCCTCCCTCTCCTTCAAGGCCCGTTAAGGTCTCCTAAGTCCAATGATTACAATCCTTCACAGGTTTGAATTGATTAAAATCCTCAGGCCTGGGGATGTAGGCCAGTCGAGGTGTGTGTGTGTGTGTGTGTGTGTGTGAGAGAGAGAGAGAGAGACAGAGACAGAGACAGAGACAGAGAGAGAGAGAGAGAGAGAGAGAAGAATGAATCATGAGGGAAGGATATTTACATGCCTGAAACGTGTAAATAAGATTTGCTAAACCTGGACACGACCATCTATTCTCTGAGTCCTGCATCTCAAGAGAAAAAGCCAGTTATTTCTCTCTGACTGTGTGAATATAAGCTCCAGCACAACAAGCGGTATATGCAATACAACACAATATGTCTAGGACAGTGCTGATATAGTCACAGTATAGAATCCTCACTGTTCATTTCATTCGGTAGAACTTTTAAAAAGGTGTGGAATAAAAGTGGTTGTTGTGCTCTGTGCAGTAATCATTGAAGTCGTTTTGGGCGGACGGACAAAAACCTCTGTAAGCCGACGGCATCATCAGGTTAAAAAATGTTGCAATTGCAATTTCCAACAACTGGTGTGTGACCACATTATGCAAAGATGAAAATGTTGCTAGCTCCAGTGCCACAAGTAGTAGGAGCAGATCATGTGGATATGATGGACTAAACAGGTCGATGTATTCATCGTTCACTCATTTAATTTACACCTATATATATGAGGTTCTTAGAGGCACTAAGTACAGGTCATGTTCTACTTGCCCAAAGGGCATGCCCACTTGCCCCGAAAAGTAAATCATCCATTTTAAAATAAAATAGAATTACCGTTCATTTTAACACTAAAAAAAATAAGCCAGTGGTGGAAAGTAAGTACATTCACTTAATTACTGTACTTATAATAAGTATAATTTTGAGATATTTGTACTTTACTTTGAGCAATTCCAATTTCCAATACGGTTACTTCTACTCCTACATCTCAGAAACAAATATTGTACTTTTAACTTGTAACATTTATTTGAAAACGTTAGTTACTATATAGAATTTAATTATTACTATACAAAACATGCATGGACCACTTCAGCCCTATACAAGTTTGGGGCCATTTGAAAATAGCAGATCTACAAGCTCATAATGCGTCGCATCGTGAGTCGTGTGACGCACTGTGAGCTTGTAGATCTGCTCATTCCAAAAGATTTTTTACACATTTGAAAACTTGGGAAATGGGACATTCGGCACAATTACTAGAGTGGACTTTTACTTGTAATGGAGTAGTTCTACATTGCGGTATTGATAAAAGTACCTTTTCCACCACTGGTGTCAACCCTTTAACGTCTCCAAGGGGTTAGACTTTCTTCCTATTCCACTGCCCATCTACACCTAAATCTCGTAGAAAACAGCCGATCTATCAGCTCACCATATATGTCGTATTGCGCTCCGAGCTTGCAGATCGGACATTTTCGATCGATGTTCTCCTATCATGACAGTATAGGGTTCGTTAAAGCCAAGGCCAGGAGATCGAAGACAACATTTAAGCCATTTCACAAAATCCCCTGTCCATATAGTATCCAGTTTCATATCACAATATCAATATTATTTCTATATACACACAGCATCACTCGGCTGTGTGACAAGAGGCCAAAGAGGCTTGGCATCAGCGAATCAGTGCGTGTCGAATGCATGTCTATCTACAGCGTGGCAGGGCAATAGAGTCAATAACCCATTCTGACCCGAGATCAGATTCATACGAGGTTTCCACTGGGACACACACTGGTCTGATTAACCCATTCTGACCTGAGATCAGATTCTAAAAATGTCAGTCGTTCTTCGATTTTTCAAAAATAGCAGACCTACAAGCTCGTAGCGCGCCACTCGGTGGCGCGCTATGAGCTTGTAGGTCTGCTATTTTTCAATAGCTAAAGCGTAACATGATGCCAACACCAAAATGGGTTCCCGTTCAGAATGGGATAAGGGACAGGAGAGGGCATGTTCGGGATTAGAAGGCAATCTGGATTAGTGAGAGAATGTGGAGCCTCTGGTGCTTAATGCAGGCATCTGATGGCACGCCGCATGGGTACGCACACACACACCCACACAAGCACACACATGCACAAACGCTCACACACGCGCACACTGCAAAGTTGCCAACGGCAGCTCTGTTATATCGAAGACAGCGCACACACTCTCATATATGGAGCTCACAGTTCACACGCACACACACACACACACTAGCTAGAGCTGCCGTTTGCAACTTTGCAGGCAGAGAGTGTGTGAGTGACCGAGTGTGATATTTTAATTTGATCCGATAAAGAATCCATTGAGAAGAGGATTAATGACACATTGTCATACGGCACACTACTAAACAATAACATGCACTCTTAATGGCTCTTTGCTTACGTCTATAATGTTAACAAAGCACCGGCAACGACGAGTCGAATATGTATTCTAATGCCGTGTGATACAATGGCTTCATAACAAGCTGACTAATAACACTCGAGGAATAAGTTAATTACAATTCACACTCTGCGGCTCTCTAATTATAGTCTTCACCAAAGAGCAGCCGTAATGCACTTTTAAGTAGAATGGTAGTTTACCTAATTAGGCCTATCTCACACACAGTCACAGATGCACTGCACGCACGCACGCACACACACACACACACACACACACACATACCAGTGTGAGCACACGCACGCACATGCGCACGCCCACATAACGCAGTAACATGACTGCCATTCAGTAATTAGTCATGGAAAACGGAACCGTCAATTATTGTTTAATTTGCAACAAGCTACCACATGGTGTAGAGCTACTGTAAGCTGACCAAAGTGTGTACATGTGTGCGTGCTAAAGTGTTAGGGAAGGGACTAGTGGACAAGAGACCACAGCCTTATTCCGGTCGCCAACCTTAACGCATGTCCGCCAACCTTAATCCGGTCGTTTTTCCGCATGTTGGACCAATGACTGATAAAAATGTCCCTGGGAGTCGGGTCCCATTTAAGACCAACCCCTGGATCCCGGAACCCCTTACATTGAAAACCTATTTATCACTGAGTCAGTCTGTGGATTTTATAAATGTTAAAGCCAATGAAAAGTTGCTTGCGAGTATTGGAACACAGGTTATATTTTTTTCTATATACAGGTTTTGTCCCCACTTTGTCTCATATTTGCCATTGACAATGAAAGGAGAAATATAGGTCCATACGTCCCTCAAATATGACGTACATTTGTGGCAACACAGACATTAAATGCCATAAAGCAATTCACGTCCTAGGCTATATGTGGACGAGCAAATCGGCTAACCAATCACATAAATTCAGTTGTTCTATCAGATGATGTATGATGATGTATGATGAGAGCGCCCCTCACTTCAAACGGGTGTGATTTTTAAAGATAATAACCGAGGTGTTGGGGAGTTTGGTTTCCGTATAGCAGAGCCAGTGGGGTGTCCTAATGACGCCCTGGTGAGCTAACCATGCTATAGCTATAGCAGAGCACAGCACAGCAGTTCCAGATGTACCGACTGACCTCGGACAGAACTTTGAAGTTTGGTTTCGTGTGGGATCAAAAACTACCGCGACACCTCCACTTAAGGGTTGTGGAAATCTTTTCTTTTCTTGTATTTTAGCATAATAAGATATGGGCTTTTTACCTCAGGCATGTAGTGCCAAATAAAACAACTGAGACTGGATTTTGAGGATAATTTAAAGAAGAAAAACAGTAACATTTAAAAAAAACACGCTGGGGAAACACACGGTATAATGTAAGCAAAGTTCTTCACATTATTCATGCCGTACTATCTTGATTTCTAATTAAAAATCTTCATGTACATGGAAGTTTTCATTTTTACTTAATTTATATCCTTGTCCTATCTAGGACTCGAAATCTGCAGTGGTGGAAAAAGTACTCACATTAGTTACTTAAGTAAAAGTATCGATACTGCAATGTAGAACTACTCCGTTACAAGTACAAGTACGGTGTAATCAACATTTACTCAATGCGTCGTTGTGAGCTTGTATATTTTCAAATGGCTCGAAATGTACAGTATGGTGTTAATGTATGTGTTCTAATCAAATTTTAAATCTTTAAAGTAACTAGTAACTAAAAGTTCTCAAATTATTGTAATGGACTAAAAGTGAAAAGGCTCTGAAATGCATAGTGGAGTAGAAGTAAAAGTATTACTCAAGTAAAGAAAATACAGTACTTAAAGTAAAGGGTCTACATGTCCAGAGACCCCCTCCAGCCACTGCAGATGTGCAAGTATTATTGTATTAACATACTGTATCATATTGATTTAAAAAATAACGTTCAGGAATTGCAGCTTTAACCCATTCTGAACGGGAACCCAGCATCATGTTATGCTTTAGCTATTGAAAAATAGCAGATCTACAAGCTCATAGCGCGCCACCGAGTGGCGCGCTACGAGCTTGTAGGTCTGCTATTTTTTGAAAAATCGAAGAACGACTGACATTTTTTAGAATCTGATCTCAGGTCAGAATGGGTTAATCAGACCAGTGTGTGTCCAGTGGAAACCTCGTTATGAATCTGATCTCAGGTCAGAATGGGTTAAGTAGCAAGTTAGGTCTGCTGCGCTCAAGTTCAGCGATTGGTTTTCACATGCTACCGTCACCTGAGAGGAACTCAAATCCCCAATGTGTGTCCGACGATTACACACGCGGTAAACTATTTCATAATTATTGTGTACACAAAGCCAGACGTGCAAATTTGCACACCGCGCAAAGGGATATTACACAACAGATTTAACAAGAAGCATGTTTAGCAGTCTCTGGGTTACATTTTAGATTTTTTTTTGGAATTTGTTTGAAACTAAGCAGTCAGAGTTTTTTTTCTCCGCACTGCCTCTTTAGTCTTTACCTCACTCATGTTGCTCTTATCGTTTCCTCAATATGTCACAGAGTCTGAGCGCCAGGTCCCTGTCAAACGCTTGGAAAATATATAGATACAAACTGCACTTCATTAGAAGTATAGGAGCTTTTCACTGAATGGAACCACATTGTCCTATAAGAACGGAGCCGATCTGAGCGAATGTACCACTGCTAAATGATGTAGCATCTGCCCATCCAAAATGGTAGACCGAAGTGAGGTCCTCTGTGAGAGCGTCTCCCAGTTTGTCATGGAAAAAGTCCCACAGTGACAACTCCATCTCGCCTGGGGTTTCCTCTGGAGTGACTCTCAAATCTGTGTGTAAGTGCATATGTCTTTTTACCGCGCGCACACACACACACACACACACCACACACACACACACACACACACACGCACGCACGCACTAATGGACACACTTATGCACACCAATTTCATGGGCATTAAGTATTAAATAGGGAGGCACACGTCTCCATTGTGCACTCATTGGGCTGAGTCAAAGTGTAACTAATTCCCTCTAATGCAGGCAGGGTGGCCATTGTCACACACTAAATTAAAACGTTATTATTGCTTAAAATGCTGAGACGAAAGGCAAGAAGGGAGCGTATGTAGCGTATGTAGCGCACGTGTGTGTGTGTGCACGCGTGTGTGCGTCAAGTCAAGATTAAACCATTTTGGGCGGGAACCCCTTTTGGTGTTAGCATTATGTTATGCTTTAGCTATTGAAAAATAGCAGATCTACAAGCTCATAGCGCGCCACCGAGTGGCGCGCTACGAGCTTGTAGGTCTGCTATTTTTGAAAAATCTAAGAGCGACTGACATAGAAGACATTTTTTTTAATCTGATCTCAGGTCAGAATGAAAACTGTCAGGATGTATAGAAGACATTTTTTGAATCTGATCTCAGTTCAGAATGGGTTAATATGTTGCCGTAAACACAGCAAACCAATGTCAATGTCACAGCCATTGAGGGTATATAGCGGCTGAAAAACAGGAAGTAAGGCCTGTAATTGTCGCCGTCACAGACTGTACGCAGAAGTGGAGACTCCTCCCCACTTCCGTTTCGTCTTTACAGTTGCCTAATATGAATAGAAATCATCTAAGCATGTAGCATGTTGCTTAGCAGAAAAAGGAAATAAGTTCTAAAGATATTGTAAAATATATTTTCGGGAACGGAAATAGCAGCTTCCTTACTCGGATTTTGGGAGGTGTAGTTACAGACTCTATATGGCATGGGATAGACTTCCATTAGACCCGAACATGCCTCCAACGAAACGAAATGTCTAAAAGCAATGCTCGATTAAATGTCTAGGATTAAAGATTAAGCCCGGATGAGGAGAATGACACTGTGGTGGAATTTCACGGTCAAAAAAGGGACAAGCTGTGGGCCTCTATAGGAGAGACATCTGGCTCTTATACATCATGTAAAATATAATGTATCATAGGGTACAGAGATGAAGGGCATAAGATGAACAAGAATAAGGTTACATATTATAACCAATTAGAATAACATAATATGATTTCTTCCTCAACACAAAAGACACCTTAGGAGAGGATTTGTACCTTCCTGAATTCCGTTTACTATTCAGAATAATGAAAACCTTGGGATTTCACCTGAATGTGGTTTCATGTAAATTAAGGTGAGTGTTTGACTCCTAAATATGTACTTTAGAGAACAAATTAGACTTGATTTATTTAGTTTCCAGAGTAGGCCTATATATATACACACACCATCTTGTTTTGTTGAACGGAGGTGTGCAGGAATATTTCTGAGGTAAAAAAAGAAAAAAAGAAAAAAGGAAGCTCCTCAAAGGACAGAAGTTTGCATTTGTGTTTTGAAAGGAATGAGCTGCCTCCTTTAGGCATGTAGACAAATCCGTACGGCAATGTATGCAAATGTATTCATAACGAATGCACTCAAAGTATAGTGATACAAATATGAAAACTAAAAAAAGAATCCCAAGGCAGAATCGGACTCGTCTCACGGAAAACACCAGTGTGCTTCGGTGTACACTCCGTTTTGGGGAACCAATGATCTGATGCATGTACACAGTATTGGCACGCCAGCAAGCCCAACCCAGTATAGTCATTTTGAGTGTCACCGCACAAAGCACACGGGGGAACGTGTGCTGTATGTCGGAGATTACAAACCAGTGACCAGTGCATACATAGACATCAAAGAAGGCTTCAGCCCCTGCCCTTATACCTATACCCGTCTGTAATACAACTGCCCTCTCCAGACCACGAATGCAGCATGTACTGTGGTGAAAGAGACGCAAATGCCACTCCTTTCCATGCTATATGCCGGAAAGCAGCATTCAGGAGAATAGCTTTTTTTCCCCCCCACGAAGTCTCCTGAACTTGAACATTTTGCATTGAACAAATGTGTTTAAAAGGACCTATAACATCAAATTCAACTTTTTCAATTTATTTTGTGTTTTTGGGGCTCCCATACTGTATGTGTTTTCTATCCGCACAAATAACCAATTTTGAACAATCAGGCTTTCATGTCATATTAGGTGTTTTAATGGAAAGTGCTCTCAGGAACAGCTCGACTGATTTTGGCCTCATCGTGATGTCAACAATGTCACCCTATACTTTGTATAAAGCTCCTCTTCTTCAGTCTTCAGTTCCAAATTTGCATGTCCACCATTGTTAATTTTCCAAGCTGGCATGGAATGGAAACAAGCCAGGTTTTATCTAGCATCAGTATTATAATGACTCAAATATTAAATAATCTGCATATCAGCACCCCCCCCCCCCCCCCACCACCTCAGGACATTGTGGTACTGCAGCTAAAACTGCTTTCAAAGTCCAGAAAGAAATGACAAGGACTGGTTACATCACAGTGGTGATTGAGGCTCAAACCATTAGAAATAACATTGAGGGACATAAGACAATATGATAGTAAATATTCAAAGCAGTTTTAAAATGCATGTTATTTGCGCTTTAACCCATTCTGACCGGGAACCCGTTTTGGTGTTAGCATCATGTTATGCTTTAGCTATTGAAAAATAGCAGATCTACAAGCTCATAGCGCGCCACCGAGTGGCGCGCTACGAGCTTGTAGGTCTGCTATTTTTGAAAAAAATCGAAGATCGACTGACATTTTTAGAATCTGATCTCAGGTCAGAATGGGTTCATCAGACCAGTGTGTGTCCAGTGGAAACCTCGTATGAATCTGATCTCAGGTCAGAATGGGTTAACAGAAGGCGCTGAGGGCTGATTTCACCCAACACCACAGTGCACTACATGACGGAGCCGTTGCACGACCCTCCACAAAGTCAAACCGCTCAGCACGATATGCTTCTTATACAGACAGAAACAAGAACATGTTTAACATGTGACCTGGCAGCATTTAGAGTGCTCTCTGAATTAAAACCAAGGCTTCCTATCACGTCTCCGTATGTATGCAGACCAAATGTTTCTAATGTAGAACGCATGACGTTCCCACTGGTATTCACACCAAGTCTTCCATGACCTTTCCCCCCCCTCCATTGTTGCCAAGTCATCACAATCTAAAGACAAAGAGCAGATCTGGACATCGAAACACACATGTGTCCACAAGCACGCACTCGCACGTGAACACACACACACACACACACACACACACACACACACACACAAGATGCATGCACAATTAAATTAAAGAAAAGCAGGGGACCCATTTTTGGTTTGTTATCAAAGGGAACATCTTTTCCTTTCCCAGATGGAATATTTTAACAGGGTGTTGTGAAGCTGGGCAGAGTCCATGCTGGCATACAAATCAAATTACGCACGCACGCACGCGCACACACACACACACACACACACTACATCATATACAAGCAGCACAAATCCTAAGCTTTGGCATATTATTAAACTTTGTGCTGTGCAGTGTTTTAATTGCTTACAAGGATTTATGCGAGGAAAGTGGCTCTCTCGTGTACATCTTCACACACAGACACACACACGTACTGTAATCACAGTACGTGTTCTACAGGAAAATAATGCCATCTGTTTCAGGGTTTTTTTCCCCCTGTATGTACGGTACGGTGCAGCACTGACACCGACTGAACCATGCAAAAGCACCGCCACGCACGCCACGCACACACAAACGCACGTTTTAAAAATGCCGTTACCAAAGCCGCTCGACCGTGTCCGACTAAACAACTGACAGGAGTTCAGCTTGCCCTGGGGAGCAGCAGTTGAGCCCCTCAGGCTGAACAAGGAGGATGGAGCGGGCCACCGGTAAGGTGGCTGAGCCCGCCGGCGAGCCCCCCCTCCTCCTCCTCGCTCCGCTGTGTCGGTGGGGGTGGGGGGGGGGGGGATTAGGAGCGGCTCTGTGACCGCATCAAAGCCAGGTGTCACCGGCAACGCGCACTCTTATCCGTGAGCAGCTCACACTCCAGCGAGCTCTGATCCCCTTTAACTCATTCTGACCTGAGATCAGATTCAAAAAAAAAAAAAAATGTCTTCTACATCCCCACACGTTTTCTGAAAAAGCTATGTTTTTCCGTGTCGGTCGTTCTTCGATTTTTCCAAAAAAATAGCAGACCTACAAGCTCGTAGCGCGCCACCCTACGAGCTTGTAGATCTGCTATTTTTCAATAGCTAAAGCATAGCATAATGCTAACACCAAAAGGGGGTTCCCGTCCCAAAATGGGTTAACTGGAAACGAGAGGGGCCCCATGCACTCCCCCGTACAGGACCGGGCCCCAAACAGCGTGGCTATTTTAGGGCAGAAATCACCCTCTTACGGAGAGACGTATACCGGTGTCGGTGTCCCCACGTGCCATCTCTCTCTCTCTCCCCCTCTCTCTCTCTCTCTCTCTCTCTCCGTTAGAAAGAAATGAAAGGCACACCGAGAGAATATGTGTCCCGCTTTGCTCAATCTGAAGCCGAATGCTACCTTTTGACCGGAACAGCGCGCACAAACAGATGAGGGACGAATCCGTTGTGACAGCGGAATGATGCAGTGTGTGCTGTGATCTGCTGTGTGTGTGTGTGTGTGTGTGTGCGTGTGTGTGCGCACACGCTTTCCGAAATTGTTATTTTCAAGTTTTATGGTACAATATTATTACACAATATTTATCATTGCCAACTGTGGTTGGTGGTAGTCTCCCTGTACTCTTCCTCGGTGTTGATTTTAGTTTAGTCGTAGTCTTTTGAATAAAATGTCATTTAGATTTAGTCATATTTTAGTCATCTGAAATGCCTTTTTAGTCGACTAAATCTACGGTTTATTTTTTGCAGGCCTTAATTGGTGCCGTCGTAATGGCCGATTTTACATTTGCTGAAAATAGCCGATCAAGCAAGCTCGCGACCCAACGTGTTGCGTGTCATTTTAGTCTAGTTTTCATCAGTTGACGAAATTGTCAATATATTTAGTCTTAGTTTTGGTCAACATGGCTTAGTTTCCATTTAGTTTTCATACGTGAAAGAAGGTAGTCGACGAACATTTTTCCGTCAGTGTTGACAAAATCAACACTGCTCTAACCTTTGAGGAATAATAGACAGGTGTCGATGGGGACACCTAGTGGCTGACAAGTAGAACTGCCTCAAGCTCACAAAGTATAACATTTCTCTGGGACAAGCGGAGATTCTGTCTTGCAGAGTTGGTATAGAAAAATGTGGTTCCTCGCGTGTGGGAGGACCCAGGATCACATCCCAGGTGGGGGGACATAAAAGTAACAGATTGTATAGCTTCAATTCGATTCAACTCCGGGTGTATAGAAATCGATCCGTGATTCATTATCGCCGAGTTTAAAAATAACATTCACTGTTTTATACCATGCTCTTTCCTCTACAGTTTGCGTTTAACCCATTCTGAACGGGAACCCATTTTGGTGTTAGCATGTTATGCTTTAGCTATTGAAAAATAGCAGATCTACAAGCTCATAGCGCGCCACCGAGTGGCGCGCTACGAGCTTGTAGGTCTGCTATTTTTGAAAAATCGAAGAGCGACTGACTTTTTTAATCTGATCTCAGGTCAGAATGGATTAATCAGACCAGTGTGAGTCCAGTGGAAACCTCGTATATGAATCTGATCTCAGGTCAGAATGGTTTAAGAAGAGACAAAGCTGTGATGAGAGATGAAAGGCAGCTCCGGGGCGGAGAGAGGTTTGTCTTTATTCCAGGACTGCAAATCAACTCGTTTGGCACTAAACCTTTGGCAAGCTTGATCATAGAATCTTACATTTGCATTGTCAGTTAAAAGAGAGAGAGAGACGCTAAAAATAGAAAGGTTGGAACAGAAATACATTCTCTACAAATAAAAGCCACGTCTCCAAATATATACAGTGGGGGAAAAAACATCCGGCTGTCAATCTATTACTGCTCGTTTGTTTGTTTTCTCTCTCACGCTAGAAGAGTGAGAGATCACAATGGTCAGAGCTGAAATAACATTACGCTAGGCAAGTCAGAATCAGACTCACACTAATTATTCACAGTTGCATGTATTCAAAACATTCATGATTTGTTTAACCACATTAACCATGGCCTTTTTTTTCCTCCAAAAATTGTGAAAATAGTAGATCTAAAAGCTCCGCGATCACCATCTGTAACAGTGGCATTATTAAAGCTTATACAATCCATGAGTTGTGTGTTGTCTCTCCCTTCTCTCCCGATGGAAAATTGCAGCAATGTCCGAAATGCAGCAACGTGGAGGATCAAGGATTAAGGATCTATTTTCCGTCTATGTCTGTCTGCTTCAAATAACTATCGACAACCAATATGTGTCAAGCCCGAGACCGGGGGTCGAACATTCTCCATGGAAGACCACATCTTCTAACCACAGCAGATGTATTAACATACTCGACCATGCATACAGATTGGTTAAAATAACTCATTTGCGTTCACTAGTCAGTCGCTATGCACACTATCGACTCACACAAACCTGCCTTAATTGTACCCCTTTTGCAGATCTACAAGCTCATAGCGCGCCACCGAGTGGCGCGCTACGAGCTTGTAGGTCTGCTATTTTTGAAAAATCGAAGAACGACTGACGTAGAAGACATTTTTAGAATCTGATCTCAGGTCAGAATGGAAAACTGTCAGGATGTAGAAGACATTTTTAGAATCTGATCTCAGGTCAGAATGGAAAACTGTCAGGATGTAGAAGACATTTTTAGAATCTGATCTCAGGTCAGAATGGAAAACTGTCAGGATGTAGAAGACATTTTTAGAATCTGATCTCAGGTCAGAATGGGTTAATGTGGCTATAAGGCATCCACTCAGCAAAGCAAAAAGGCTTTGTAAAAAGGTAATTGGCCGTGCCCTTTTAACTCCCCGCTAATGATCATCCGCCCTTAACCCATTCTGACCTGAGATCAGATTCATACGAGGTTTCCACGGGACACACACTGGTCTGATGAACCCATTCTGACCTGAGATCAGATTCTAAAAATGTCAGTCGTTCTTCGATTTTTCAAAAATAGCAGACCTACAAGCTCGTATCGCGCCACTCGGTGGCGCGCTACGAGCTTGTAGATCTGCTATTTTTCAATAGGTAAAGCATAACATGATGCTAACACCAAAATGGGTGCCCGTTCAGAATGGGTTAATGCAGGCGATCATGAACTGAGCCGTGACCGCGCGGTCAGCCTACCAGAGGCTAACTCAATTACCCTTTTTTGCCTGGGACACTGCGAAAGGATGGGGATGAGGCCAGCTCCTGGACCACGATCATGCTTTGCCGTGGTGGAACCCCCGAGGTGTATGACTGGAGAAGGGCAAAGTTCCATCGGGACAGATCAGGGGCTGTCGAGAAGATGTCCGACATCTCGATCAATTGTTTGGTTCCACTCCCATAATGGGTTTCTAATGAGTCACCTCACCTTGTGTCGTCTTAATGAGTCGACCCACCTTGTATCTAAAGGTGAAAATGGGTGTGGGGGGGGGGGGGGGGGGGGGTGTCAAAGTGTCGTTGAGCAACACTTAACCCCTAACTGCCCCCATTGAGCAGGTTGATTCCCTCTGTGGTCAGTGTGAATGGGTGGATCTATAAGCCCATACCATAAAATGAACCAAGAAGTAATACTTGTATAGTACTGTATACAGGCAGCAAGATGTAGGTCAGACCTATTCCACAACACGGTGCTACCACAATACTACAAAAGGCAATAGTAATAGAAAGTAAGATAAAAGGGAATAATACTGCAATGATTCATTGATTGACCCGTAATCGAATGGATTATTCAATTAGTTGCCAACTAATTTAGTAATCGGCAACGAATCGCTGGAGTTTTTTCTGTGCAATGAATCATGGGTGTTTTTTTCCCAGTGTTAAATGTAACTATACGATAAAGAGGAGGGATAAGCCATCTATCTCTCTTCCCTTACACTCTGCCGATAGTTGCACTGTAGCAACTGCAAAAGCAAAATATGACACAACAATGCCCAACGAACAATGTCACATGGCATCTACAAACGTCTAAACGTCTGAGGCCATTTTACCCTCAACATCTTAAAGAAAATGATTACCTGCAGTATTTGTAAGATGGAGTTTCTAGTGTACAGTAACATTAAAGCCAATAAGACTCCGTCTGTACTTGCATGCAGGATTATAGGATCAAGAACAAACAATATATGGTTTGAATATTTCTTTTTGAATGACCTACTTGACATATTTCAGTTCAGACTGACAAACATGTAGCTTTTCTTTAATCAAAGGTATAGTCAGAATAACAGTAAATTAAGGTACCACGGGGCGGCTTAAAATCTATTTCGATTCGTCTCTTATTTGAATAGCAGCCTAATGAGCAGGTGAGCAAAACATAATGAATAATGTGTTTTTTAATTATTTATTCATCTTTAATGTAATGCTTTTTTTTGTTAGTTGGAACATATCTAAAATCAAATGTATAAGGTGACAGCTAAATAAGTCACATAATCCGATTAAGCAGTTGTGAAAATAATCGTTGGTTGCAGCCCTACTGAGTAGACGATGAAATTACCAACTTTTTCATTTCACTTTCACTTTTTTAAAGTGAAATATCCCTTTAGCTTGCACATGGGCATTGACCAGTGGCATAAATGCAGGGCGTGAATAACGTACATTTGTTTCCACTTTTCCAAAATGCATGCCGTTTATTAGCATTTTCACCACAGGAGGTGTAGTGGCGGACACGGTCCTAACAAGGGACTAAATTATTTTCGCTCCTACACCTACAGTATGCCACCAAAATGTGGAACGCCCTACCAACAGTCATTAAGACATGCGAATCCCTTGACTCCTTCAAAACCGCAAGCTACGGACGGCTGCAATTCGAAACTGGCCCCGTAAAATCTGAATCCCCCCTTTCCCCCCTCACTGTATAAGTCTCTTTTCCCTTTATGATGAATTCCTGTTCTGTTCTTTTGACTATATGGAAGTGTCTATTTGTATACGTCTCTAAATGTTTTGATGAATTGAACATGGTGGATCCTCTTGTAAACAAGTGTAATGCTTAATTGGGTCGTCCACTCACAGTTAACAGTCTTTGTATTGAGTTTGTGCTTGAAATGTACTGTGATTCTGCAAACTGTTACTAAATCAATCAATCAAAAAAATTGATGAAATGAATTCCAGCGAGTGTGAGCCGTCTCAATAGTGCAAGGCATCTCGGGCTCCACTTTCATCACCGCTAAACCCCTTATCCCTAAACTTATTTGCCTTTTTTTTCTTTTTTTTTACTATTTTGAAAAACATTTTTTAATAGTTCAACTAACCAATCTACATTGACACGTTGAGAGCTTGTAGACTGGCCATTTTGACTATTCAAAAATGTTTAGCAAAATAGTAAAAAAAAAAAAAAGGCAAAGAAGTGTAGGGATAAGGGGTTTATTATCGGTGACGAAAATGGAGCCCCTTAATTGTCTAGTGCACATTGTAAAGCACTTTGGAGAAAAGGGCTATATAAAATAAAATGTATTCTTTTAAAAACTAAACTTTCTAAAAAACAAATAGCCATTATAGACACCAAAATAGAATGGATCGCAGACTATGAAGACATAGAGATGTGTCTCTGCCCTGCCCACTGCCTCGATCTTCTCCCTTCATTCTCATGTTACAATTTCCCCTTCCCTGCAAAGTCACCACGGGTTCCCCTTGAGACAATTGTGCCAGCCAGCGTATAGGCAGTGAATAATAGTGTCGTCAGAGAGTCAAGATATCAGAGCATAATATGAACAAATGGAAGCTATTGTTCTCTCCTGCTCCACTTCCCTTTCTCATTCTGTTCAGCTGAATGCAGTGGCCATACATACATACGTTCTGGTCCTCAAATGAATGCAATAAGACAGACTGCATACCATGTGGTTTAAGGTTGATACATTTTAGTTCACATGCAGTTGTCCCCTATTATGTTTGTGTCCAAAAATCATAGTTGGTGGTTCAGTAAACTCGTAAAAACAGACGTTTTTGTTTCCAGGGAGAGAAAAAAAGTCTGGGTCCGAGTCCACTTCAATACGGCATACAGTATAGCGCAAACGTCGATCAATCTCAGCTGATTTCTGATCGTCTGCACCTTTGTTAAATCTCTCTCACTCACTAATTAATTAGTCTCATGCCGCGCAGCTATGTCTAGATTCTCCTGCCTATGCCCAGGCTAGTGGTTACAGGAAGCCTCAAATGGCGTATTGAACACAACGTACTCACGTTTGCTTAAGTCTTAGAAAGCTTGGAATAAGGCTTATCCCAAAAGATATCATGTACTGCATATTATGTCCTCCTTGTTCCGATAAGCAAACAAAGAGGACATACCGGTATTAGGGATGGCCAAATGGAAAGATTGTATTAACCGGTTACCGCCAGGACTTGCCGGCTAATTAACCGTTAGCCGTTAAGGAAAAAAAAGCGCTGTTTTGCGCATTAAAAATAGACAAATACACCGTTTACACGCGGCCTGCTGTCAATCAGTGCACTAGTGCGTAGGCTACAGTCTTCTATCCGCACATATGTATCGCGGACCGATCAGGAAGGATTAGAGAGAGAGAGAGAGAGAGAGAGAGAGAGAGAAAGACGTGTCTCTCTAACGCGCACGAGCGAGAGAGAGAGAGAGGGGGGGGGTCCCGTTAGCAACAAGCTAACAGCATACCGGTACGTTCGTTCTATGATCCATAAAACGACAGATCTGCCGTTTAAGGAACCAACGTTCGTTGCATGAAGGGCAGATCTGCGGCCGCGCAATGCTGTGTGTGTTTTCGTCTTTTTTTCTTTTTCTTTACTTCATGCAGTTGCGTTGGTGTTTTTGTTTTGGGGGAAGTAAGTCACGGCACATGCGTGGTTGCACTGACAGTAAAGGTGGAAAGAGGGTGTGTGTGTGTGTGTGTGTGTGTGTGTGTGTGTGTGTGTGTGTGCTTGGTGTTTTGGCCGCGGTGCCCGCTCTCGGCGCTTCAAAATAAAATATATATTTTTTTATCGGTGAACCATTAGCCGTTAGTGTTGTCGGTAAACAAATTAATAAACGGCTAACGGCTAACGGTTGTCGGTGGCCATCCCTAACCGGTATACATGATATTTGTATTGTGGCTATTATTGTGTTACAAATAATAGTTAAATTCTTTGTGGAAATGCAGCTTTGAGTTATTGAGTGAATAATAATAATATTAAGTGAAATAAATGCAATCGTAATTGTCAGAAGTTGACTCTTACTCTTGCAATAGAAGCAAAAATAAAAACAAAACGTACGTGCGTTATGTTTTTCAGAATATTTTTGATTTAGTCTTAGTCTTTTGAATAACACATTTAGTCTTAGTCCCATTTAGTCGTCTGAAAAACCTTAGTCTTTTAGTCTTGGTCTTAGTCAACAAAATTAGCACTGGCGCTGTGTGACTGGGCATATAGGGGAGTATCGATTAAACCTGTGCTGCAACTGGGGAAGCAGTCGTGGGGGGGGGGGGTGTAGCGGAGGGGGGGAATCGATGGCACACAGGGATGCTATTACAGCCGACTGCCAGGCAGGCTGGACTTCAAGAAGCCATGTTGTATACTGCAGGGGGAGAAACAACAGAAGGCAATTATCCCAGAGCTATACTAGTGTACGATATGGCCAGGTAATCTGGACACGGAGGGAAGCCTGCCAGGCGGAGGTTTTGGAGATGAAGCTAAAGCTATAGTATACAGTGACCAGGCGTCTGGGTTTGGCCGGACGGTTTCATGCTGGGTGTCCCTAGTCCAACATTCACTACCAATATTTGTCCCGGTTTTCACCCGCCTTATTAGATGCCCTGCTCATCCCACAAATGCCCGCCACGTTCCTTACAAATGGGGCATCATGAAAGGCAGGTAAACAGGGTTTCCCATTTCACCCGTGGGGGCCCCCTGCCCTGGCGCACCGCACTTTGAAAACCACTGAATTAACTGAACCACAAACCAACCCTTCCCTTCAACGCTTTTCATTGCGGAGCATTTTCCTTCAGTGCTTATTAATGCACATTTGTGACCCGTCACATCAGTGACATGTTCCAACGTTACAACATTCTTCCACCAATTATAAAGACAGTAGTTGGGTATAGAGGTAATATGTCAAGACAACCGGTTATTAAGAGTGAACGACGACAACATATTTCATAACATCATTGATGCCAAATTGGCCTTTTTGCGCTTTTCAAGTCACCTTAAAATGTCTTAAAAGACATTTATAATGTCTGCGGAAGGCAATTAGCGGAGGAATCTCCCAAACTTGTTGGAGGCAACGAGTTCAAGGTCACCCAATTTCCACTTGTTTTAACTCCACGCTAAAAGGAGTCATTTTTAGTGAGTTATCAGAACACGCAGAGCTGCAAATTCAATCAAACGTCTTTCCCTTAATGTGCGAAGCGTGACTTTTTAATTTTCGCTCATTTTCCAAGTGCGCAACAGAATCTTTGTTCTGAGCAATTTAATATAATTCACATCCCCCTCCAATCCTGAATTGTGATTCTCATCTGTGTAATCAAATACAACATAAATAATCACTATAGTGCAACAATTCCACCCCACAATGCGCCTAAAAGCCAGAGCCCCAAATGAGTCATCCCTAATGGAAAGAGACCACAAATTACCGATGCTCTGAACAGATCGCTCTGTTTTACATACATATTAGAAACCGAATAAAATCCTGCTGGTGGAGAAACACTCGTGGCAGGCAAAGACACACACGCGCACATGCGCGCGCGCACACACACACACACATTCACACCTGAAAGGCAGGATAATTATAAAGCCTGCAGAGTCAGCATAGCTGGCTCCTACACGTGGATTGAAGCTTTTTGTGCTTGCAGGGCTCCTTTCCGCTTCCAGTGCTGTTAATGAGTTTAAGGTCAGTATAGGTTGTTATGACACCAATTAGAGTAATACCTCAAATCAGCACTACAGCCCAGCAAGCACCACAACAGTGGTCAGCCAGTGCTATACGGTGAGCGCACAACAAAGCCCCCGGAATGATAATGAATACAAACTGTATGCATTTGGTGAGCTGAAGGACGCACCTGAATATAATATACATAATACAGTAGCTCCCCGTGGGGGGTGGATTTAGAGTTCATGTACCTCAATTAATGCCGTTAGCGCGTCTTGAGTGATGGACGTTGGGGCGAGGGGGTTAAAGGTCAGGGCTTGGGTTCACTTAACATGTGGCCATTTGACTTGACCCCCCCCGAAGGGAAAACTTTAACCGACGGCAAAGTGAATAATAAGCAACAATTTGGACCTTAATGGGAGCTGGAATATGATGGCTGTGCTCATTAAGACGTCAGTTATGCATCCGTTATTGCCTCGGCGATTATTCCATTGATTGCTTTCTGAGTGGCGCAAACCACTCCTATAGACAGCTATGTGTGTGGCTGGGTCCCTGGGTCTGTCCCTGGCTGTGTCCGAGCACGTTTGTTCACCACCAATATATTGCACAGCCTAACACACAGACACACAGGCCAGGGAGGAGGGCTTGTACAGTACAGTACAGGTGCCGACTCAGACATAACCATAAACAAACATGATACTCCCATATAGTCATGTCACTATGACTCAAGACATAACCATACAAAACCCAATACGCCCATATATATAGTCATGTCACTATGACTCAAGACATAACCATAAAGGCATAAAGCTTACCCTGTAAACAAACCCGATACGCCCATATATGTGACAGGTGCCAGCAAAAAGTGCCTCAACTCGATTTTTACAGATTACATATTATTACAGATTATTAAAGTACAGAATGTAAGCTTTCATATGATGTATCATTCAATGAAATTGGACAATAATTGAAGGAGATATAACCATTTTAAAATGATTGGGGCCTTTCACCCAAAGCTGAGAAAAGTCCCTTTCAATATTCACAACATTTTTAACACCTTAGAGCTGGATAGAAGTGGGTGTGACAATGGGAGGGACAATAGGTACTTAACTCCACCCACAATGACCACCTTAGAACGTTTTAGCTGTCAACAGTGCAATATAGAAACACTGACATTTTGGCAATTTGTAAGGTGCCCCAATAAACCCTTTTGAAAGTACTAAGTATTAAATAATAAGTATAAGTATTCAAGTATTAAATACTAATTTAAGTGTTCAATTTCACTTATACACTACCTGGTTGTAAATAGCTGCAGTAGGCTACACCATTTTATGCAGGTCTACTATTTAGTGTACATTTAGTGGATGTGGCTTACATCCGGTCTAAAGCCCACCCACTGTATGCGCTGATTTCCATACACAATCCGTATCCTCCCCTCACCGGATGTTGAATTAACAGTACTAACGGCCATATATTTGACGATCTTTTACACAAAACGACATTTCCTTTTCACTTGATACCGTTTCGTAGAGACGGCCTACACAAACGATCTATATACAAAATGAAAGCCCGAATTTTGTAGTTTATATAGTATTTTGAATTTTTTTAAATGAGCAAAAAATGAGAGAGTTATGATTTAAAGAAAAGACGAGTTATTTTGGCTCTTTGCGGCTGGAGGAAAAGCACAAGAATAAGCAGCAACACTCTTCCATGGATGAAGCAATATAGCACTAACGGGCAACGTTTCACATGTATTATTAGTTTTATACATTTTAGGAGTGAAAACATGTGTTTAGATGCTTATGACAACATCTCAGCAGTTAAGACAATGTCCCTCTGTTAACACACGACACACAGACAGCTAGCTAACTAGGCTAGCTAGCTTTTAGCCTGTTGTTGTGTGATGGTGGAAGTCTATTCTCCAGGCTGGGAAGCGTATTTGAGCGTGTAGCTACGTGGTTTTGTTTATTTTCCTGTAAAGTATAACCCAAAAGCTCCTCCATACTATAGCCATGTAGAATAATTCTGTGTTTATAAACACACAAGCACGCTAATGGGCGGTAACCAGAGCGTGAAACCTCAGAACAAAGAGATCTCAGGACCAATCGAAAACAACATGCAAATCTCAGAACTGCGTTTCTCCGGCCCCAAAACATTGTTAAAAAACAAGCCTACTTTGACATATAAATGTATACGTTTAATTTGCCCAAATGAACAATCTGTTGGAATAAAAACCTTCTTCAACATTCAAACTGTCTTAATATGAAAAAAAGAAGAAAATCACATAAAAAAAAAAACGGTTTTATTTTGACCATTTAGACCATTTAATTCTGGCGAGTTGAGGCACTTTCAGCTGGCACCTGTCACATATAGGCAATAGGCATATATGGAGATCCGGTTGTCCAGAGCCACAGAATCGACTGCTATGCCCATATGGTGCATATATGGGACCGACCAACTTCAAAACAAACTTATTACATATTACTCCTTAAAAGTAATAATATTATAATATTCTTAATCAAGATATATTATATTACATAATGATATTGTTCAGAGCACTTTAAACGCACAGAGTGGCGGCCAAGTCTATATGAAACCACAATGATGTATACGTGTAACATGTTTCTTTTTCTAGCAAAACAAATAATTATTTTCTTGAAAATGTATAAATGCTATGCTACTGTAATCTTTTGTTGCACATTATGCAGCAGCATTTTCACTTGATAGGAGGCCTGTATCTGAGTACCTATCATAGTTTCGTAGGACTATTAGCCTATTGGACCATTGGACAGATATTCACTAGTCCGTGTGTATTATAGTCTGGAGATTTAAATTGTCTTTTAGGCCTTATCGACCGTCCCTATCCAAGCCAGGAGACAGACTATCTCTCTCTGCACGCACACGCGAGCACACGCGCGCACGCACGCACACACAATACTGTCCAATGCCAAGCGTTGACCTTGCGTTCAGCCACATGTGAAGCCAGAATATAAGTGTTTGATGAAGCTACTGTGAGACAGTTACTAAATCTCTGTTCTGAGTGTCAAGCAGACACGCAACAGAGTTATGCCTCAGTGCTTGCCTCAAGTGCTTCCAATAGCAGCCACAACAAACTAAAAATTAAAAAAAAAAAAATAACCATGCCTTTGGTCATAGGAGTTAAACGAAATAGTAAGTGACCACACAGTCTTCAATTAGCATGCTGTCCAAATTTGCATTCAAAGCCGACGAGTATAAGAAGGTTTTAGTTCAGTTAGCACTAGTATAGCACATATTAGATGGGAAAGTCATTGCGTTACAAATCACAGAAGCCAAATCACTGGAGACTCCCCAGCAAGCACGGTCAGGACCTGGACGAATTAGTGACGTCTCGATTGGGGCCAAATCAAGGCAAACCAAGACTAGTCTGATCTGGCCCAGAATATATCACCTGATTTCAACCAAAATAAATTCTGCCCACTATAGACGGACGTCCCTGGATGATCAACTCAAGTTATATCATAACTAGTCAGATCTAGCCCAGCAATATTATTTTAACTGGTGAAGATCATCCCCATATGGGCTGTGATCTGGCCTATAGTCCCCGAACGTCACCGGAGTCACCGGAGGACGGCGTCCTAACGCCATTTAGCTTGCTTCTGTTTCAGAGGCCGTTATGCAGTACTTTGTGTTGGTAAAGAGAAAATCTGAGCAGCCACATATGAGCAAGCGTGCAAGTACTATCCGTATGTCAAAAGTCCAGTTGATATTCATCAGACTGGACTGCATGGTAATGGGAAGTCAAACTACAGCTGGCATTTTCATTGTCATGGCCAAGTATTTCTGGAATCGTAGTAATAGTTTTGATTTAGACTAAACTGATGAAGACAATGAATGATTGAATGAATATTGATTATTGGCATACCGGGTACAACAGGTACTCTGACAACAAGTCCAGGGGCCGAGCCAGACTTTGGTACCACCTAAGGTGACATTTTTGTATTCCAAATTCAATTCCTAGTTTATATTTTGCTACGATACATCTTCCAATTCAGTATAGCTTAATGCCAGTTATATGTGACCATACCAACAACCTATGTAAAAAAGGCAAAATGTTCTAAATGTCATTATACTTTAGTTTAAGTAGCATGTGACCAGGGGATTGTCATGATTCTGAATCCATTGCAAAGCAGTATAAAAACGGCCATAGCCGTCATCACAAATATGATGAGGTCATCATATTTGGGCAAGTGGCTATATGGCTGAATTTAGGCCAAGGAGTTTGACACGTCACATGCTACTTAAAGCATGGTGACATTTTAAATGTTAATGGTATAGTCACATATAACTGCCATTAAGCTACTCAATTGGAAGATGTATCATACCAAAATATAAACTAGAGACATGTAGGAATATAATTTTTTTACAATCAACTTAGGTGGTACCAATTTGTGAAAATATCAGTGTTGGCCCCTGCACTAAACAAGTACAGTAGGCCTACAGTACAGCCTATTTGCATTTAAACGTGTGGGGCATGAATTCCCATCTTGAAACCTTCCAGGGTTTAACCGTTTCCCGGTAGGCCAGTGCCCGTTTACTATAACCAATTGATTGAAACACGTACAGTTATTCGTTCTGTGGTAATGGTCACCGCACTGCGTACAGCTATAGTAGGCTACTCTGAAAAGACGCATCATTGCCGACTTAGATCGTTCCAGACTCGTGTGGTCCCTGGTGGCGGTACAGTTTAGTAGATCAAAACCATCCTGATTTACTGCATCGATGAAGGCGTATATATTGCGCCGGTGTTCCAGCATCAATATTGTCCCCCTTATAACATTGAACCGAACACTGTAGCTTGTACAATCTCATTAGTAAAGGGTTTTTTTTTTCCAACCCGCAGAGAATTTGAGTATCAACACGGTCTGAATGCTGTCTCAGCGCCCGGTTACACCTTTGCAAAAGATAAATTATATTTGAAGAAAAACGTGACGATGTCGATTTTTATTAATGTCTACTCCAAAGTCATGTTGTGCCAATCGATGCAACGTGCCATGACACGAGTCTCGTCTCCCCCCCCCCTCCTCCTCCTCTCGGGCTACAGGCATCATGCTTTTTTTTCCTTTCTCTATCTTTTTGTGTTTACATTGACACTGTTCTCCCAAGGCCTGCAGTATAGACACTCTCGGGGTGATTGACGGGCAGAGACTCGGGGCTGCTGTCTGAAAGCAGTGATTGACATTTGGGAGATGGAAGAGAGCCAAGGAAGGGCCTTACTGTCACTCCGGATGTGGGAGAAGGGCACGGAGAGCGGACGGACTGAATACAGATGTAGTAGCAATAAGGAAGTTTTGGTTTTTACAGCGTGGCTGAGGGCCAGGCCATCTGGTCGTGGGGGTGGGGTCATTTGGAAAGGAGGGAACATTTTTTAAAGCATGTCCTATTTAAATCAAATTAGATTCCTAAGACTGTGGCCATCCCTGGTTGTGTTTATTGGCAATATTTGCAGTCATGTACAGATCATAGCTGAGGGTTTACTTGTGTGCAAGTAAGAAAGGCACCCACCACGTTTCACATTTGCTTGGAACCAGGAACGGCAGCGAGTTAGAAGACCGTGCTGTCGATGTCGTATGTGTGACATCGGCAGCCATACAGAGTGCCAACAAAACACAGCGCATCAGCAATGACGTAGCAGCGCAACACAAAACAGCGTTGCTGCCTCCCCCGCAGCAGCAGTGTGAAAAGAGAATGGAGGAAATCTCCCTCATTCTCAGAGAATTCAAACAGATCATTGGCGAGGCAGAAAACTAATCAGTGGACCAACACACGCACACAGACAAACACACACAGACAAACACACACACGGGAACACCCCCGCAGCCAATTTGTACCACTGAGTGGCCGTGTCTTACTTGCTTGTCGTCTCTCCGGCTGAGTGTCCTTGATCTGGCTGTCAGCAGAAGGGCCTGGAGTTGGCGTCCGTCTGTCCGTCCCGCGGCTCACTCTGCTGATTGGCCCCCGACTGAGGGGAGCCCATGGGGGGGGAGGGGCTCCGACTGCCGAACACCACTTTGGACCTGCATCCTATGCCCAGCACTGGCTCGTGGAGAGAGAGAGAGAGAGAGAGAGAGAGGTAGGGGGTATAAATAAATGTGGACATGTGCATTCAGTATACAGAGCACTATAGCACACCTGCCAACAATCATCTCTTGCTCTCGTTTTCTTCTGTTAAAGAATAAAACCGTCTCCTTGGGACACAAATGGTGCAAAAAAAATGTGTTTTCGGCAGAAAAGTTGTGAGTTCTTGCAACCACTCATTATACGGAGCTGTGTGTGTCTCTGGCTGTGTCCCTGGGTCCATGTGTCCCTGGCTGTGTCCGAGCACGAAAATAGCATTTGCTTGGTTTTCATCACGAAGTGTCACTGTTGTGCGGCCTAATATAAATTAGCCTCTAGCCTTCTTCAAGGAGAACAGCAGCAGAACAAAGTATCATTGATCTTTTGTTAAAACTGTAGGTGGGCCTGTATATATATTTTTTTTTTTACATGCATGCATAATACTAAGGTCAAGACTAAGAGCAAAATCACATCCATAAAAATAAACCAGTGGATTAAAAGCAGTGGTCAGAGGACCCCAGGGGTCCTTGAGGGGATTCCAGACAGTCCCCAGCTAAATGAGGAACAGATGATTTTCACCATTATGTCACTGGCTAGAAGACCCAAAGGTAATGTGTAGAAATGACTTGTTTCACTCTCTTCACTGTTAGCTCCCCGGTGAGTGCAGAGTAACCATGACTGAGTAATTGCAACAACAATATTGAGAAAAAGCTTCTCTTGGTCCCAAGCACAAAATATTTTCAAATAGTGAATCTGGCTTTGCTCTTCTAAAACGTTTAGTTCCAATACTTAATTCTCAAAAATAGCTAAAGCATAATAATAATAGGCCTAATAATATTTATTGTCCCGAAGGATATTCATTTTCACAGGTCTGTTCAACACCAACAACAAAACATGAGTTCCCCACTGTGTACAGAAACCATCCTATCGGCGGGGCAGTTTGTTGTTTGTTATCGTTTGTTAGCATAATGCTTACACCGAAATGGGTTCCCGCCCCAAAATGACCCAGGCCAGACTCATGTATCACACAATGATTAACATAAGTAAAATATTAAATTCAGTTGATATTATGTCGACAGTATTATGCTTGGCTACTATTAATGCTGTATTTTTCTACAAAAGAATGCAAGCAATATGAATTAGGCTGATAATTTCCAAATTGGCGCCTTCCAGGAGTTTGCTGATATAACTTCAGTTATTCCGTTTCAGGCCCATAAGGGTTTATGAACGACGACACGGTAGGATTTCTAACTCGGCATAGCCTCGTTGCAGCTACAGGCGACTTTGTCAACAATACAAAGTTGATACAATGTCACAATGATAATGTAGCAAATACTTACTTATGCCTGACACGGCGACACCCTTTCCAGGGTATAGGCCGTCGACAAGGCCGGGAACCTCCAGAGTTCTCGAAGGTCACTCACTGGCATTCTTTTCTATCTGCGACCATGTGCCTCCCAGCCTCTTGGGCGTCTGCCTGGAGAATGTAGCAAACAGCTAACACATAATTGGCTACACATTATTAGCTACAAACAATAGATAAATGACGCCTAAAAATACCTCTGTCATGGTTTCTCCTCCGCTCCTCGTTATGTCAGAAGAAGCATATCAAAGGGGAAGATACGGTAGTAGTCGTGTGTGTGTAACTTAAATTGTTTTTCTTTTTTACATCTCGGGATGGGTGATGATGTTTGAAGTGACGCACGCGGTCGGAGGACACCACACCGTCCGTCTACAAACTTGCGACACGCGCTTCGTCACAGCCAGGTGGACACAAAGTAGCAAGAAGAGAAGTTCTGCTGTCCAAAAGTGTGTCTGTCTGTCGCGGTTAATACTCTGTTTGCACCATACTCTATGGTTTGCACCGTGCGTCTGGTCTGTGTAGCACTAGCTGTAGCAGCAGACAAACTGGCGAGAAGTCATCCCTAATTCCTCCTCCACCCACCTGCCGCAACAGGGTTGCGATGTTACAGTTACACCGAAAATAGTGACCTATTTAATATTGTTACACCTGACGTCGCCGTTTTGGCTAATCTGGTTACTGGTTTGCTTGATTAAAAATGTTCACACTATCACAGTATGCAGAAATTAAGAATGGGAACATTTCAAACGAAAGTAGGCCTACAGGTCAATATAATACAAAAACTGCTACTCGAGGATATAAACATTAATCCTGGAAAACCCGGATTAATTTCTACCTTACTACTACTTTTTACTACTAGGACTCAGAGGAAATTATGTAAATTATATATTATATATTTTTTGTGCAAATTGTATGCACATTTATAATAATAATAATACATTAATAATTTACATTTGGGGTATATATTTCACATTAATGAATAAAACATGTTCTAGACATTCTAATGATCACAGAAAAACATAGATTACAGTTATTTTCAGTCCAGATATTTTTAATTTGTGTTAATTTCAGTCTCTGTGGGGGGTATTTATATGCAAATATCATGACCAATGGCATTGCAATGAACATCAATGATGACGTGTAGGTGAAAAAAGAACACAAAAATAATGATTAATTAAAATATGTTGTAGTATTGCAACGCTGGGTGTTACAGGGTTAACCAGAAAAAGCACAAAGATCTGTTCCCCCATTTTAAATTCATCAGAACATTTAATGACGTAGGCTACAAATATACACAGAAAAAGGTGGGGGGACATGTACAGTATCTAAAAGAATGTGTGTTTTATTGACTTGTTTTGACGAGAAACATGAAGTTAAATACAAATAGGCCTACATTGGACAAAGAAAATACACTAACATTTTAATACTAAGCTACTAATATAACTTTAGTATTATTAAACTCGTGTTGCTGTTCATTGTCACTTACTCTATTGCGATTGATTATGGGCACATTTCCTTATAGGTGACTCAACCAGGCAATCCGGTGCGGTTTCCCTTGATATTCTAACTCACTTTTCTGTGGAGGTTCTTGACATCCGAATTCCCAACATCGACGCGTCATCATTTTGTCACCAGATAATTTACTGCATTGTTTCTCAACTTGTGGTCAATACAATAAATTCAAATATGAATCTTCACTTTCACACATTACTAAATGCATGGTCAGGGACCACATGCAACACCTTCACGGACCACCAGTTGTCCACGGACCACCTGTTGGAAACCCATGGTGTAGTAAGTGATTCTTTACTGCTAACATCCAGGTGGTCGTGGAAGAAGAAAATAAGTGCAGCAGTGTAATTCTGTGTGTATCTGCTGACATCAAGTGGATAAAGACGAGAACTGCAAACAATGTATTTCTCAGAGATAGCATGGTGGCAGTATGAGTATGACCATATTTGCCAGTGATACAATTAAAAAGGACTGACATAGGTTCTTATGCTGTTCGCCTACAGTATATAAAGTTATAGTTACTATAGTGGCATACCTTACATGAAAAATGTTGCTACAGTAACCTTGGTTATTTTTAGTTTATTCAAACACTAAACCTAAAATGGAATTTATTTGAGTATGAATCAATTAATATCATATTCATATCTTAAAAAATATGCCGCTATGAATTCAAATTAAAGCAATGAAAGGAGGCATAATTATTAATTCTTTATACACACACACACACACACACACACACACACACACACAGACTTTGTAGCTACACAAAATAATCAAATAATATTAAGTATTAAGTGCTTCAAATTGGTCAGTCAAATGGGAAGTGATATTGCACTACTTGCACTACTACGTTCATGAGGTATTTTGTTCATCCCCTTATGCCTGTCTAACATTTGGATAGTTTTTTATTTTTTATTGTATGTATGTTGTATATGTAATTGTGTTTTTGTTTGTTTTTCAATGGACCTTGAGTCTGCAATAAAGTCATTCATTCATTCATAAAACAATGCAATACAATAGACAGAATACATGTGAAATGCAGACAGGCACAGACATGTGCAGTGCTTGCGTATACTACCAAACCCACGAAATACGCACACAAATGCAACATGTGTAAGGGAAGTGGTTAAGCAACCCTCTCTCTCTCACACACACACACACACACACACACACACACACACACACACACGCAGGGGTTTCTATAGAACTCTGAACACACAAACGGAAACTTCACCCACTTCAGGCAGCTCAGTCTTTATAGCTTAGCTAGATGTGATGGAGGAGAAAGTGAGATGGAGAGAGATCCACCAGCCTGCTTTAGACCAGGTCATATACAATCAGAGAGAGATCCACCAGCCTGCTTTAGACCAGGTCATATACAATCAGAGAGAGAGATCCAC